>NC_133934.1:0-240470 GCF_031877795.1 Strix aluco
GGGCCAGCTGCACCGCCCAAGAGTACTACTGCCAAATACATCATCTCTGAAGATCCACTCTGATGGAGAGTTCATAAAATGAAACTTCCTTGAGAAAGGTTTCCATTTTGTAAAGTCTCTTTCTAACTGAAGTCAAGATTAGACACTGTAGGGCAGCGGTCCCTCATCCCTCAACTTTCAGAGAGCCAGGGGTCTGAATCCATCCTCAACAAAAACCACATCAGCTAACCAGGACACTCCTGCAGCTGCCAGGTTCCTCTTCATCATCTGCAAAAAAACCAACAGTGCCAGCAGTCAGCATCACGTCAGCTGACACACCTCTGCCACAACACCCTCCACCTCAACAGCCACGGGGCTTTCCGCTCAGCTGCTCTGTGCAGAGTCCAGTGTCGGACGCTGCGGCCAGCGTGGCCCGTGGCACCTACGATACCAAAAGACAGAGAGCTACCACTGTGCTTGCGAGAAATCACCAGCACCGTGCTCCTGCTCTCTACTACCCAGCTCACCTCAAACGCTCGTCCGATTCCAAAGGCAGCGTGCCCGGCTCCTGCAAAACCAAAGAGAAATGCTTCATCGAGCTGCCACGTGATTCTTTGCACTGAAACCCTGACCCAGCCGACAACTGCCTCGCTGTCCTGGACTGCTCAGCGGCACGCGGCTTCGCCCCTCCCAGCCTACATGTGGCACCTGCATAAACCAAAGCGAGAGGCACAAGCTGAACCTGCAGCCTGCCCACACCGACTGCCATCTCCTGCCCCGTTACCTTGGCCACTCACCCACCCTGCCTCTGACATTTACCGGTCGCCACGTCGAGGCCTGGGTACCACCTGTAAGACACAGACAACAGGAGATGCTTCTAGCTTCACCAACAGTACGACACCTGAAAAATAACTGCTACTTCAGCCCACGCATCTCACCTTGCCCGAGTCATCTCCGGTGCCGATATCCTGCTTTGCACCTTCAAAACAAAAAAAACCCCAAACCGATAAGCCAGTCATGTAGCAACCAGTCACGTCTTCTCCTCTGACACCACACGCTGACCCACCTTCTTACAGTGCCCTGCTCGCTGTCTCTGTCACTCTTTGGTGCATATATTGTCCCTCTGGATCTGAAAAAAACTTTTAAGCAAGTCACCTGGATGCTGAGTGACAGCTTAACAATTCCAGAGTTCTTGACTCCATGTAGGAACACCGTCTAGGGTGTCATTACAGCCTGCCATTAAAAAAAAACATAAAAACAAAACAGCATTAAGCCCTACACAAACAAGCCTTAACACCTTTGAGATTCCCTCTGTTCAACTACCACTCCCGCAGCCTCCCCCAGATAGCTCCGGTCATCCCCATGACATCCTTGCCTGCTGCTGAGGGCTGCTTGCTCTGAGGGGGCTGTACGGGCTGTACCTAAACAGTCCAGGCAAATCAACATTAACTACAGACTCTTAGTGCTATTCTTCCCCTGACCGACATCGCTGTGCCCCCAGGCAGGGCAGTTCCAACCCACATACGTGTGCAGGCTGACACGCCAGAGAGTAAGAGAAGAGTGCTCTGAAGAGCGCCAAAAACCAAAATCCAAAGGGTGATGAAGTGCCACAAGAGCGCGGTGGAGTACGCAAAAGGACTCGGAAGACATTGTTATAGAGAGCAGAGGAGTTAGGAGGGAGCACGGTAAGAAAAGAAGCCTTGCAGACACAGCGAGGGCCCTGGAGTCTCAGGAGGGCATCTGGGCAAACTACAGATGATTGAGAGAACAACCAAGCGGAGACACCCTCGATGGCAGAGAGAAAGAAAAAGGAGCGCTGCACAGCAAAGAAAGGAGGGAGGCTCTGACAGAACCAGAGAGAGAAAAAAGGAGATCGAGTGCCTCAAGGGGCTGTGGAGATCGAGGGAGGTCTCAGCAGGCACTGCGACTGTGAGGAGAGGGATCGTGGGGGCGGGGCTGATGGATAAACGAAGGCTGAGGGACAACCAGGAGGAACTCGGGTGATCACCTGAGCAGAGTACAGATGGTCTTGGGTGGCTGGGAACTAAACACGGGAATCCTGGCTAGCACAGAGGAACAAATGAGTTCGTGTGCGGCTCAAAGACGGCCCCACCTAAAGTGCTACAGGATGGAACCGGACCACAAGGAAGGTCTTGGCAGGCATCGTGACTGGGAGGAGAACTGTCCCGAGGGAGCCAGAGAGACAGAAAAAGGACTGGGGACATGACGATTAGATCCGGAGGGGATCTGAACCAAGCAAACACGTCATCAGAGGGCCAGGGAACGAACAGAGGCACGGCTAGAGGGAAGGGAGGACAGACTGACTGGGCTGGGTCACAGATAGCACGAACGCTCGGGAAGCCCTCTGAGGGAATGAGATGGCTGCGAGGTCTGCTACAAAGCTAGAAGTCTGCTAGGGGCATCCTTGAAGGCATCGATAAGCATCATGACACCCTTAGAGAGGTCCTGATTGGGCCAAAGGTACCAAAGAAGGCTCAGGGACATGAGAAGGAAGTCTGGAGGGGATCTGAACAGTACAGATGTCGTCGGGAGGCGGGGACCAAATGGAGACACCCTAGATGGCACAGAGGATGATTAAGAGTGCTCTGAGGTACAAACACACCTGAGGATGGGTTTCTGAGGGCATGAGAGAGAATCCAAGCCCGCTACAGAGCTAAAACAGGGCTGTGGTACACAGAGAAGGTCTGAGGAGGCATCCTAGGTGGCATAAAGAAGAAAAAGAATGCTCTTTTTTGGGAACAGAGATCTTAGGAGAGGTGCTATTGCGACAAAACAAGTCCAAAGGAAACTTACAGAGCATTTTTCCTTTGTCTCAGCAGTTGCTGCCTCTAGTTCCCTTTCCTTACTGTCCCGCTCTTCTTTCCATTCTTTTAGAGTCTCACTCAGCAGCCGCCAAATAGTAGCCAATTCTGATGCATCTTTTGACCCTTTAGAAATTGCATCCCACAATTTTTGCCCTACTGCCTGCCACGCTGATACACTAAATGCCGTGGCAGCTGTTGCTTCAAATCCGTGCATTTTACTCCAAATGAGCATTCGCCTTAGCCCGTATTCACTAAACACCCTTACGTTGAAGTAATGCTCTCCATGTGGACAGTATTGTTTCCTCTTCTTTCGTTAAGTCCTGTCCCATGGCTACAGTCCCGTTCCAGGTGGCTCACTTTATCAGGTGTCGAAGTTCAGGTCCAGACCAAGCAGGTTCCCACTGCTCTCAGCTTCACCGGGCTCCGTCTCCGCTGCACGCCGTCCTGCAGCCCACCTTGGCTAAGTTGCGAATCCCGAACCCCGGCCTTGCCAAGTCGCGATCTCGGCTTTGTTGCACGTTGTCGTCGCACGTCGTGGTCACCACATGTCGCTGTAGAGATGGACAAAGCAACACACACACACACGGGTGAACAAGTGGCTAGTTTCTTATTACTAAAAGCATGCATTTTTATATATTTCAGGTGCCAGAGTGTTACAGTATAATTGGTCAAAAAGTTGTTTTTAACATTCTCGTTGGATAACCCTTAGCAGTTTCCTCCCTGCTTGCTTCATCCTGCTAGGTAGTCAGCAGCTCCTTGAAAGTTATTTGCTTTAAGCATAGCTTCCTTATCTCAAGGGTACACCGCTACCTTGTCAAGGTCAAACTCTTCTTCAATCAGGTTATCGGCAGACCAGCTGCCTTCCCTGACACTATAATTTTCAACATGATCCAAATTATCTTGTTTCCCAGAAATATGCTGCACCCTGCAAATAAGACCTACGTATTTCTATTCCAGCTGATATTTATTATTATTTCTGGCTCTGGTTATTTTGTTATCTGTAATCTTCATCCACAATGACTAGAAACACCTGTTCAAATGAACGATAAAGGCATGGGAGATAACAGATTGCTGCAGCATCTGATCAGGAACATGCCTGACGGGGGATCAGCATGTAATGGAGATTCAATGCATGTTTGATTTAGTTTTATTATTTAACTGACATATTGAATTTATAAATTAATGTATAATGTTCTGAGATGGCAAGTGTCGTTACTGATTTTAGCCTGAGATCTCCAGCAGCTATTCTTACACTAAAATCCCTTCTGAAAAATGCAGGTTTTCCTTTAAGCATCCGTTTCCTCACAGATGAGAGGGCAAGGGCACGGGCCAATCCCACAGCCACTGTGCTGCAGGAGCCACCGCCCGTTCCTCCCCCGCCCAGTCCCCAGCTCCGGCCTGCGCCCACCCGCGCCTCGGCACGCCCGCGCCCCCCCACGCCTGAGGGCCGGGGCGGAGCCCTCCTCAGCCCCCCGTCCGCCGGGATCGCCGCGCCGCTGCCGGGCACGTCGGCCGGGGCTCGGGCAGGTAACCGCGGCGCCGGCCGCCCGGGCAGGGCTGCTCTCGCCCCGCGGGCCCGGCGCCGCTCCCCGCGCAGGGCCATACCCGGAACACCGGCAGGGCCCCGCGCCCAGCGGGCAGGGCCGCGCCCACAGCGGGCAGGGCCCCTCCACCCGCCGCCCCGTGTTTGCGGCCGTGGCGCTCAGGGAGGTGCTTTGGGCGCGGCCTTGGCAGTGTCGGACGATCGATCGGGTGGACTCGCTGATCTGTCCCAAGTGGCGCCGCGGGTCCGTTCCTGGGGAGCGGCGCAGACGCTGTTCCCGCCATTTCCCCCAGCCCGCCCGGCTGTGTGACCCCGCCCGGTACCCGTCCGCCCTCCTCCGGTGGCACCGGCGGGCAGAGCGGGAGGATCTGCCGCTCCCGCAGCCCTGCGGCGGCACCGACCCGGCCGCGGGGACAGCGGCTGCCGCAGCGCCTTGGCGCCTCCGGCGGTGAGGGGGTGCGGCTGGGCGCTGCGTCCCTTCGGAGCGGGCGGTCCCAGCGCTCGGCAGTGAGGTAGTATTGCTTTCTGAAGCCTTTACAAAAATAGTACAGGAAATAGTAACCTGCAAGAATGTTACGGTGAGACTTACAGTTTGGAGACTCGGAGGTCACATCCGGGATACCACCAGGGCTTGCGGTTGTAGCACGCGATCTAAACACACCGGGCATACATTAGTATTCTACGGATTTTTTTCTTGATTAACAAGATTTGTTATTAGCACATCATTAATGCATAAATTCTGCTTTCTGCCACTTGTGTCCAGTAAAATTTGGTTATTTTATAAAACCTCTCGAGGACAATTTCCAGACTTGAAAAATCCTAAACTACACCTTAGCAACATTGAAAGCCATTGAAAAAATACATATACTAAATTATGCGCTTTGGTTTATCATCTGAGTTTAAAGTATTCCGTATTCCCTGTTGTCATATATGACAAATGCCATTCAGTAGTAATGGGGAAGTATCAGTTGCATTATAAATTTGTGAGATGCCATCAAATGTTTTGTGTAATTTGAATAAAATATGAATGGAAGTGAAATATGTACAGAAATGTTTAAATTGGAGCAGCTGCAGAAAAGAGTGACTAGGATAATGGGGGAAATACAGAGCCTGTTTTATGAGCTACAGCTAGAAAAGCCGTGGCTCTTGAAGGGCAAGGTGAAGCTGAGCAGGGGTATGATTTTTGTCTACAAATGTGTAAAAGGTGCAAATAATGAGGCAGAAGAAAAGTTATGGAAGGAAAGGATAATGCTGGCACAAGAACGATGGTATAAAATGGCAAGACCCCACATGTTTAGGATGATAATTACTGGAAGGTTTCTCATCACTAGGGCACTGAGGTTTAGGAGCAGTCTGTCAATAGAAGCAGTGGGATGGGAAGCCCCACTACTTTAAAAGTGAGTCTTGGCCAGTTAAGGAAAGTGCGTGACATGCTAACTGTGATACTAAAGTTCCACTGACTAGTCCCCTATTCCTAATACAGCGTGACATCATGGGACTGCTTCTAGCGTAACCTGAAATCATACCACTGGAGATAAATTGCAGCTGGCCATCAGCATAATGTGCAGCCTTCAAAAGAGTGTCAGGTGCTTTGGCGGTAGGAAGTAGTAAGGAGATGCAGCCCCTGCTACATGATTCTGCCCAGGAGCTGAGAGATGACCCTTTGTTTGTCCTTTGTTCTTGCACCAATTTTTATTTGGTAGAGGAAAGCGGTTTGAAGAGGGAGAGATTGGAGGAGGGGGCTGGCTGCTCTCTACAGCATTGTCCCCTGCCAAACTGCGGATTTCCTTTGTTAATCTAGCCATGAGTTGTGCTGTGAAACAACATTAACTCCTACTAGGTCCTCCGTGTTACTGTACAGCTCGTGGGGGAGCTGCATCAGCTCGAGGTACAGCTCGAGGAAGGGAGGCTGTAGCGTCTGGGGAATCGATCTGCGCCACAGGCTGGTGTGTACTTGTGAGGATGCGGGCCTTGGGATCTGCGAGGATGTCTTCCTGCCCTTCTCTACCAGCTTCTGCCTACCCCGGGGCATATTTGAGAGGAACAGCTGTTCCAAACCTCCTTCCCGAAACCCTTCTTGCAGCAGTTCTGTTTGATTCAGCCTCTTGCTGTCCCCACAGTCCAGCAGAATTTGGTGTTGCTGGAGAAAGAGAAGACCGGCTGCTTTGGTCTGACGTTTGTGATTTCAGCATTGCTCTTGGTCATTCAGGTGCAAGCCTTGTTCAGTCAGGGCTGGGAAGATCCTGTGTAGAATCAAAGCAGAACCCAGACCACGGTGTTAGATTTTGGGTTCTAACCCTGAGCAAGGACTTACCTCAGCTGGCTGTGTGGAAGTAGAGAAGGGAAAGTGGTGTCTTAAACCCTGCCCTTTTTGGCATGTAAATGCTCAGGTCTGGGTTACGGTGAGGCAGCTGCTTCCACTGAGGATGCACATACCAGAGTTCTCTCCTGGTTCCATTAACTAAGTTGCTGTATTCAAAAAACAAGAAGAGATTGCTCCTCTGCTGAAGCTGATGTGGTTATTGCCACTAATCATTTCGTACACTGGATTAATGGCTAGAAAAGACATTCAGAATGTGCAAGGTCTGGATTCAATGCTGTTCTCAGGGTGAGGAGTTCACATAAGATATCGTACCTCTCAGAAAAGTGCCCTGACTATTGTTAAAGGATATTTCAAGGTGTGATGGAAGGGAAATAACAGTCCCCTTTTGCTCCATCCTGTTTCATTGCGTTGAAGAGGATTCAGGATGCCTTGTGTCAGGGAGTAGCAGAAAGAAGGAAATGAAAGTGGGCCTGTCTATAAGGCATTAGTATGGAGGACAGTGCTAGTCTCCTCTGATAACGTGCATGTATCTCATGATTTCATGTGCACTTGCTAAAGTGCCCTCAGTGATGATTGCCTGTCTACAGTTAGGTTTTGAGGCTTATGAATTATGCAGGTTTTTATCTGTTTAATGTGTATGTTGACTTCATATCATTCTAGTTTCTTAATCAAGATGCCAGGCAAGATAGAGCGTATGCCCTATGAGGCTTCATTAATCATATATATAATCTCATCAAAAAGATATTACAATACCTAAAAAGTTTTAATTCTGAGAGTTCCAACACATCAGTCAAACAGGAGTCCCTCATGATAACATGGCTTTCCTCAGAGCATTGTTGATGGGTTTTATGAGTTGGCTCGTTGTTCTATAGGGGCACTTGGGCATATGCATTATGCATCAGCTTGTCCTTGTTTTGCTATATCTGTCAACACACTGATTGATAAGCATTCACAACCATTTGCTGCATCATTTTTAGTGATTCAGAATTAAAAAATGCCTTTTTCTAAACTCCTATAATGTTATAATTCCCCTTCTTTTTAGGGAAAAAAAATGTAAGGTTATAATGAGTGATTTTAACACTATGATAAAGTGACTATTCTTACTAAGATTTGGTGATTTTATATCAACAAGAGCACAAGCCTGAAGCCACTTATTTAATATTGGTTATAGCACTGGTGTATAGAAAAACATGTAATGTCTTCTATTATATAGGATCTTGAATAATTTTGTTTTCAGTAGCTTGATTTTATGCTAACTTTTTTTTGTTTGGTTGTTTTTATTCTTCTGTTCATCCTGACCTTTTTTAATAAATGCCTTCCTTTCTAGGCTAGGTAGACAAAAAGTTACACACCAGAGGCCATCCACACTGCATTGCCACTTCACAGCTCAGGCTTCTCCATGTCTTGCTCTGTTTTTATCTAGTAAACCCACTTATTTGTGCAGCTTGATCTGTTTTCCACATGAGAATATTCATGTTTCCCAGGGTCTTGAAGCTTACTCAGAAAATGGCACGTTTTTAAACCAGCTACTTTGAAACTCCAGATATATGAAAATAGTGACACAGGGTAAACCCACGATCTGTCTCCTCCATGAACCTGTGGCCCAGAGCAGATGCTTTGGGGAGTGCAGGAAGAGGATGAGCCTGCAGTGATGCTGCTGCAGACCGCTCTCCCGGCCTCTCTCCCTGCAGTTCGGGGACTTCCTGACTTGAAGGTGACATAAGCTCTTACCTTTGGCTACCTCTGCTGCTCTTTTGGTTAGTTGCATTTGGCTATATTAGAATGCATAGTATGCAGATTAGCCCAGTTTGATAAACGACTGTGTTTATAAATGATATATATGTCATAAAATATATATAAATGATATATTTATAAATGAGTCTTCTTTGCAGTGTCAGTGTTCTGTCTTCTATACATTTGATGAGGTAAATTTTTGTGTATCATCTGATTTCTACTTAATTAAGTAAAAAATAGATTGCTGTATAACTGCAATGGAAACATTTTACTGAATAATCCTCGTTTATAGATATCTGCAATTTCTCCATTAATGAGCTCTTACTCTATTAATTGAGGGGATTCGTGCTTTTTATAGTAATATGGTCACTAAAAGCAAGTGTGTTTAAATTGAATGCTTCATAGAGGCAAATTATACTCTGCTGATGCTCCTGTCTTGACCACCTAGACCTATACGTAATCCTACTAAAATCTGTTGATTAATGAGATCTATTTTGCATAATTATGCAACTGTTTTTAAAATCTGATATTGACTGCATTATATCACTGTTTCTATGAATTTGCTTGGTATGTACATTATGACAGATAGGCTATCGCCATCTGAATAGTTTTGCATGCTCTTTGTTTAAACAAGAACATGGTTACTCTGGAACTTGCACAGCTCTGAGATGAGTTAAAGGTTAACAGCAATGGTTCAAAGAGCTTCTGTGCACAAAGATCCCCTTTCTGAAATGTAAACCTCACAGTCTTAGCAGCTGCAGGTCAGTATCTGCCCTAACCACTAATGGAAAAAAGAATCATTAGTTATCAGTGCTTTTTTCTAAATGCAGATCAAAATATTTATTGAACACTTTTTCTGCATCATTAAAAAAAATCATATCCTTATAAGCTAATTGCAGATTTATACTATTTCAAGATTGTCTTTTCTTCTTGAAGTGTTTAGCCTTTGTTCTTCAATAATTTACAGAGTAAGTTTTTATAAACCTGTTGACTGTTACCATTTGTTGGTGCCTTTTGTTCACCATTTTCTGTGCATTTCCTTGCCAATAGCTTGTATTCATTATTATCGCATCTCAGTTTTTTTCTTGGTTTTACTCCCTACTTCTCTGTAAACAGACTGCTGTCAAAGTAGTTGTCTTCATAGCTGTAGGACTGTAGGGCTTAGCTACCCAGTAAGGCATTCTTAACTTAAACTTATTATTCACATTTTTGGTTTTTTCTTCCCACTTAGAGTAAGGTTGGATCCAAGTTTTGCTGGTTCTTATATTAGAAAGAAGATGGAGCCTATCCTTAGTCTTCTTTAACCAGTGGCTTTGGTGTTGCCTCTCATTTATGTTTTTTTAGACTTCGATGTTATTTAATGGTTTTGTATAACTGGAGCAAATTGAGCACATAGGATAATATGCAACAGCAGAATGTCATCAGCACTCACAAGTCACTCAATATGGCAAAGTTTTCTTCCCGTCCCTGTCTTTATAGTTCTGAAAAATGTATGTCTTCTTGCATTGAGCAAAATGTACATCACTGTTAGCAGCTAGCTCTGACAGTTGGTAAGTTCTGTTTTATTGAGCAATAAGTTACTGTCATGTCAGCTGCTAGAACTAACGGTTTTCACTTACGCACACTGAATTGTGGTGTAATCCCTTAGGCCAGGCTCTCTGACAGTTCACTTGCTGCTTAAATGAAGATGTGATTTTACCATAGCAACCAGTTAGACTATTATACTGAATTCTTCAGTTATCCAGCCTCATCACAGCTAAGTGTAACTGGTGTAGGCTGGGAGAGAGGTGGGCAGTTTACACTGTGTGTCAAATACTGTACAGAAAAATCATATGAATATTGCTAAGCAGAGATTAATTAAGACACCACAGTTATGAAGAAATTAAATTCATTCAGTTGATAAGGAGCATAGCTGGTGAGAGATCCTTTTTGCAAAAGCATTTTAAAATAAGCATAGTCCTGTACAGTGTCAAGAATGAGAGAATTCATTCAAATTTAAGAAAACTGTATCTTTTTCATAATCAAGGCTCATTTTTCTCTCTGAAACCAATGCACATCAAAGACCCAACTCTCCTAGATTTCTGACTGCCACATGGGTTTTGTTTCCTTGTTTGAGAAAGCACTGGGGGCTTGCAGAGTTCAGTAGTATGAAGCCTCATCACAAAAAATGCAGAGAGACAAATATTTTCCTCGATTCAGTGAAGTAATTTAGTAAACTCCTGTAGATTGTAAAGCTCCAGAAGAGACACTGATTAAAGTGGTATCTGGCAGTTTTTCATTTTCCAATGAAATTGTATCAGGTTACTAGTCATAGCAAGATACCTACACATATGTACATGATCTGTATATATATAACATTTTCACCACTTCTGAAATGTTAGCCTCGGTTTTGAAATTCAATCTGTGATCACTCAGTTTTGCTTTCACCGACATCCTAGAAATACAGAGGTTTTTTCTGGTGATACTTCAATCAAATAGAAATGCATTTCTTGCTCTTTTCAAGACTTACAGAAATTCTTACTCCAAAGTGCTGGAGGCTGTAGAAAATACAGTAGCTTGTCTCCTTGGTGAGCATACAAGAGTTAATTGTCTCAGCTGAGCATACCACACAAATTACAGGAATGCATACTGGCCTGGGTTCTGACCAGAGCCCAACTATGTAAATCCAGGGTCGCTTCAAACTTTCACTAAGACTACTGAGGATTTACACAGCTGTAGGAAGAAAGAATTTATTCTAGTTCATATTGAGGAGGTATATGCAATTATACAAACACTTTTCTGGGCACAAGTAGACTTGTATGTTACATACTACTGTTATTATGAAGATCGAGACATATTCTTGAAGCTTTTTCTATAAACTTAGAAACAGCACTGAGTGCTTTGTGCAGATATGTTTAGGTTTAGTGAAGAGAAGATTTTAGGCAGGATCTTTGTTGACGATGAAGGAAGAAAAAGGATTTTTTTAACAGGAAAATGCTGACTCTTACGCTTAAGATGTATGCATTGAAGGAAAACTGGGGGGGCGGGGAACAAACATCATATTCAGGGTCTGAGGATGAGTGCATGTGAATACTTTTGCCTCTAAACCTCTGAGCCAAACTACAAGGTGTTCACTCTGGGCTCAAGGCTGAGTGGTTTCCTCTGTTTCATACACGTGAGGCACAGGAAAAACACAAGACCTGACAGCACACTCCTGTTTGCTTCTCGCTCTTCTCTGCTTACTGTTTCACAGAAGCGGTCAAACTTTCTTAAAAGATTGTGGGGATGTCTCTCAAAGCAGCAACAACTGAGCCTTATGCACGCAAAGATACATAGCGGTGGTGTTGGATGAAAGTGTGGATATTTGAAAGGAAACACTAAAAGAGGTGTGGGAGAAACGTATCCTAACCACACACTCTGTTCGTGTGCCTTGAGGGATCCGGGGTCTCCCAGGGCACTGCATCGAGAACCACCTGTCTTCCCACACAGGACCTGGAAGCTGAGAAGCCCTGATCTTTCCTTTCCTTCCTTGTGCAAGCTGTCACCTGCAACACTGACAGCACCACGAGCTAACAAATCTCTGCGTCGTTTGGCACAGCTCTGTGACACATGAAGCACAGCCGCCTCCCTGCACAGCATTCCCAGCATCTCCAGCCAGCTCTGGGAATCAAAGCTGGTGTTTAGCTGAAAATACTTTCTGTTGGAGTTTCTGACATTACAGATTTTTTTAAGGCGTGCAGCACTCCCGTGTTCTTGAATAGTATGAGGTACTGCTGGGCAACCTTAGTGCTGCATTCCTTGAGGCTTTTGTCAGTGCAGAAAGCAAACCACAGCTGTTAGAAACTCTGAAGGATAAAGGTCAGTTCTCCACCAACCACAAAGTTAAATTTTCGTATATACAATATTTTCTTGCTGCATCATGCTGGCCTTTCTTGTATATGACAGCTACTTGTCTCATATTGAGTATCAAGGAGTGGGGACTGTGTTCTCCTTAGGACGTTTGGGTATAATCACTTGGCCACTGCAGAAGTAGGAGTTCAAAGTCTTGCTGTCCACCCACTGCTGGAGATCACTTCTCTGTTGGAGATTGATGCCACGCACCTGAGCCATGCTGAGGGATCACACGACATACCACACAGCTCATCCATGGGCTGGGCATGGCTATGCTATTAACATTTTTAACTGCTCCAGTTGCAAGAGTGTATCTGCTATGCGTTTTCTTTAGTTGAACTGTTTTGTTGTCTGACCGTATGCATTTTTCCTTCTCTTTGTGTGGGTTTATCTTAAGAGTATGGAGAATGACTGCTTTGGAGAAAGCTCTAGGAGACTAATTAATTACTGTCTGCTCTGTCTCAGGTTGCTTTCAAGAGAATAGGAAAGGGAGAGTCTCACTGATTGCTGTTATTTGTTCCTTTTTCCTGTTCAGATGCAGATGGATAACAGGACATCTAATACCCATGTTCAGAAGCCATGAATTCCAGAAGATTACTCTCAGAAACACGGAGAACATTTCCTGCTACTAAAGTACACTGCCAGCAGCCATCACGGATTCTCATTGTGGATGTCACATCACCTTCCTGGACCAACACTTGTTCTGTACTTTCTGAAGCTCTGGAAAACACTCTTTGTTTGGCATGCAGTTTGATAGGCCCCTGCCGTGTTCCCCTGCTGAGCCTCTACGTGGTGCAGAACCAGCAGGAGTGTCTGCTTCCCTTTGCGGTATGTGTGAAATTATGTCTCTTGGGGTCTAACAAACATGAGTCGATACATTGGTGCAGTTCAGCAAAGAAAGTTGTAATTTACTACAAATGTGTATCTAAAAACTAATCATTCTCAAAGAGCATAGTTTCATAAAATTCACCTCTTCCGTGAAGTCTATGAAAGAATGATGCTTAAAAGGAGGAGTGTCATATTTTTGATCTGTGAAGTTGCTCAAATGCATAATTTAGGTTTTGTGCTGTTCCCTTCTAAAACATCTCTTGTACCTCTCCCTTTCATATGCTACTTTCTGCACTATCTGTAATGCTTCTCTGTCAAAATTATCAAACACAACTCTACAGCTGTAATAATTTGGATGGTGAAATAGTCTGTGTACCTGCTGATTACACAAATATTACCACTTTGGGAGAGATTCCAGACATTTAAGTGGAAAGGATCAGAATTCAAAATATTTTTGCCAAATTTGAGAAATATCCTGAAATGATAGAATCATTTAGGTTGGAAAAGACCCTTAAGATCGTTGAGTCCAACTGTAAACCTAACACTGCCAAGTCCACCACTAAACCGTGTCCCTAAGCACCCATCTACACGTCTTTTAAATATATAGCTCAAAGTCAGTAAGAACAAGCATTTCACTCATCTAGGGATATGCAGCAGAATAAATATAGATGGATAATGACTAGCAGCTCTACAATAAAAGTTTGGGATTACAAAGCATCGTAAAGTTCACAAGAATCTATGAAGTCATACTATTATGAACAGTCATACTGAGCACTCTCATTTACACTACATTAGAGTAAACACACAGTATTAACCCTTCCACTTTATTCAGCAATGGTGAAAACATTCTGAAATATTGTGTCAAGTTTTCACATCTCAGGAAAGGTAGAGGCCAACTGGGAAAAAAAATCAGAAGTCAACGGTAATTTAGCAAATGTGATCTGCAAGAAGACTGCGGCTGATGGTGGTGTTTATTTTGTAGAACAGGTTATCGATAATGTGACAGGGATAACTAAGGGGATACCAAAGAAACATTTTCTGGAGATACTGTGAAATCACCCTGATTAGGGGCTGTAAGAACACACATTTGTCTTGCTTCCTAGGATGAATTACATGTAAATTCATCCTGGCATGTCACTGTAGGATGGACTAAGCAATCTGTTTCACAACTGGTTCCAGGCCTGTTTTCTGTGATTTTGCATTACATCCAATTTAATTTGTAAGTGGGGCCAAATACCTGCTTTTGTATTTGCTAGGTATGTCCTGACACTGATACAACATGTGCAGGCTGATGGCAACCTCAGATTTCATTTGGTAATTATGGGTCACCAGAGCACAAATGCACTTTGACCCAATCCCTCTACTTGCCCCATCATATGAATCTTCTACTCATGATATCTGTCTTTTTTATTTAAACAACAAATCCTCATATTTTGCTGATCACAGTTTTTAAAGACAGAAGAACCATTAGATCATTGTTTGGCTTCCTTCATATTACAGGCTATTATATTTCACTAAAGTACCCATATATCATTAAAGCACTTCCTCCAGAAAGACATCTAGTTTTGATCTGAAGATATTATGAGGTGGAGAGTCAAGTACTTCTGTTGATAATTTCTTCCAGTGGTTAATCATTGTCATTGTGAAACTTGCACCTGGTTTCTAATTTGAATTTATTTGCTTTAGCTTCTAGGGATTTGTTAATATATCTCCTCTTTCGGCTACACTGAAGAACCTGCTTGTATTTTATACTTTCTTCCTCTAAATATAAACAGGTCCCCTCTTAATCTTCTAGCTGGTAAATGAAAGAGAACAAAGTATAAGTAACTGCAAGGCATTTTTACAGGCCCTTAATAACTTCCAAGCCCTTCTGTGTATTCCCTCTTCTGTTTTTTTGGATGCTACATTCCAATACCGGACTCAACAATGCTGTACAGAGAGCTAAAAAACACCTTTCCTCCTGTTTGCTTGACTGGTAATCACACCAACTCTTTTGCCATAATATTGTTATTGTGTTTCTCTGGGACTTGTCCAACACAACAAAGTTCACACTCAAAGACTTGAGCCCATGGTGTGTAGCCGGTTGATAGGCGCAGTTCTGGTGTGAGCCTGCACTCCCCTTCTCCCCAGCTTTGCTTGGATGTTCTGCCTAGTGAGCCATCTCTTTATTTTAGACATCTGCTGTTGTACTGCAGGCTGTTTTTCAGAACTATTATTTATTAGGCACAGTGAAGTATAGCAAGATGATTGTCTTCTTCAATGGACCTAATTTCACTAATAATGGTATCTGGTCCTCTGCAGCTTCTGGAATCAGGAACAGTTTTACATCTGTATCTGATAAACATCTGTTCTGTTTCAGCCTTCTTCAGAAATGCCAGGGCTCCATTGCTTTTTCTGTACTCCCAAATTTGCCCTTTTGACTCCACAGGGCATCCTGTTTATCACATTGACTTTCTGATCTAGCTAGAGAAAAACTTGATACTTCTCAGTGAGGAACCAAGATAGAGCTATATTAAAGATTGCTTATTAGACAAATCATATGAAGTCAGGAAAGTCCCAGAGCCGAAAATAGAGATTGGGGGAGATTACATGGAGAAGTATCATATATGGTTGTTACCCTTTTCTTAGTCTTTCCTGGGCCCTTGTTTATGGTCTCTGTTCCTACTGGTCTCCCCTATTGGTCTAACTCTAACAAGTCCAAAGAGCTTTCCTGGAAAGGGCAGGGGGGTGCCAAAGAAAAAGAAACCAGGAAGTAAATAATTGTGCAGAACAACAGATGATGACAAGAGGGGAAGTGAGCATTAAGGTGTCAAAAAATTTTAATGTGGGCCTGAGCAAGGACTCTGAGCAGAGCACCTCCAGCTGATGGGCCCTGTTCGTACTGGTTTGCCCTCAGGATGGGCAGCCATCCCCCCCAACTCCCAGAAAGGGCAGAAAGACAACTACAGGGACTAGCAAATTAAGACAGTGAAGTGGGTGAGGGTACAGCATGTGAAGGGAGACAGACGGGACAGTGAGCATGGTGCCTACCCTGGCTTGTGGCCAGCTGTGATCTCTCATTCTGGGAGCTTTTCTGTGGAAGCAATGTAGCATTGCAGATTTAAATGTTTTGCTGGACACACAGTGTGAAGTCATTAATTCCTGGAGTTATGTAATGAAGGAGCAGGGTCACATGTGAAGAGACATATCAAAGACACTGGGCTGCGTGTCAGCACCCAGAAGGGGGCCGCAGTCAGAAGTAGTTAAACAACAGAATTTGTGCTTAGAAGTTTAACTTGTCCCAAGAACGTTCCAGAGTTGAAACTGCAGTTTGCATAGACTCGCCTAAGTTAACATTTAAAGTAGCTGTGCATATACAAGAGAAAATGCAACTCTGCTGGTGCCAATTCCACAGGACAGGTACTTAACTAGACTTCAGGCTGTGCTGCAGCCCATGCTGAGCCCTGTTCTGCTGTAGTTAGGAGCAATACTTGACCTGAGACAGCCGGTTTACATCTGTGTGAGCTGCAGCTGCCTCCTGGGATTGCAGGGCAGGCATTCCTCACCTTATTTGCAGAACTGTTGGATCTGTTTGTGAGCACATGCCTGGGCTCCCTGGTTCATAACTTAGTCACACTGAAAGACCATGCTGTAAACCATGGCTGCTCAAGAGTGGTTCAGTTAGTCAGAGCTCCAAGCATCTGAAGCAAATGAGTCATAGTTCATCTGTGGCCTCTTCTGTGAGGAGGGTGACCTCTGGCAGCAGTGTCTTACACTGCTTCAAATAGATTTGATAGAGTTCACTAATAATCTCTCCTATAGCCAGAATTTGCCCATTTACCTGCTGGGTACCTTTGAGTTCTTTTTGAAACTCAGGTGAGCTGATACCTGTGTGAACACCAGCTGAGATGCTCCACACACCTTTGGATCCTGGGTGTTCCCTAGCATTGTCATGTCTATGCTAAGGAAAGGTCATGGCTAGGTAATAGATACCAGGTAGCCTCGAATAATATTGCCTGGAGAAAGAGTGTGAGAGGGGTCTACCATGATCCTAGCCAGCCTGGGTCATATTCAGACTGCCTTCTGTGCATTTAGGTGACCACTATAAAGGGATACCAAGTTCAAGGAAGTGCTAAGCAACATATGTGATATAAGGGTTCAGCAGGCCTGGACTGCAGATAATCTGGAGGTAATGACCATAGCAGGCAGTGAGAATAGGGCCCAATATCCTCCGATCTATGGGACTGACACCAAGTATCATTGTGGAGCACAACAGGTTAATAAATGTGCATTTATAATGTTCATCTTGCCATAATGAGTCAGACCAGCTGTCCTTGGGGCAGCCATTGTATAGCGGTAGCTGTTGCCTAAAGGAATAAAACATTTTTGCAAATGACAGCTATATAATAATTTTTCTCTTTCTAACACTTGCTCTGGTAGCTCATCTTTGAAGCAGGAGGGTCCACAGACCTTCCATCAGTGTTTGCTTTTTTGATAATTACTGTGGTGAATGTCCTAAAAGAGCAGTATAAGAGCATAAGAAACGCCAGTCCAGCAGTCAGACCAACAGTCCATCAGCTCAGTCTCAAAAGGAAAGGCTCTTCTGGGGGAGTGCCCCAGCCCAGTCACTGCAATTCACACTCCCCTAGTTCCACAGCTGTTGTATTAAGAATGATCAAGGGTACATTTGAGGCTATCCTCTTGGTATCTGCTTCTGGACCTGTTACCCATGAGTTTGTGGAACCCCTTTTTGAACCTGTTGCCGCTGTCTGACTGAAGACCCTCCTGAACACAGGTTCCAGAGGTCCACAGCTCGACAAGTAAGGATGTCAGGGGTGACATCAGACCGCCTCAGCGCTCCCATTTACGTCTCAAGTTCTGCACCTCTGTGTTACGCAGGGCCAGAGGAGAGGGGCATGCTGAACTACTACATTTTAGCTAGCAGCAGGTAGACAACTAAAGCTTGAGAGGTGATTGTGGGTGTTGTTACAAGTGTAACAATCAGCTGGTTTTGATTCACATCACTGTTCACTGCTTTATAACTTGGTTCCTGCCCCTGGTCTTATCTCAGTGCTGTGAATTCAAAAGCCTTCTTCTACACTATGGAAAAATATTTCATATTATCAGTTTGACATTTCCAGTCTTTCAATTTCATTGAATACTGTTTTGCAGCAAGTGAAAGAAAACTTTGCACGAATTCAAGCCTGCATTTCGGAGCTCCGTTCGCTACCAAGAGAAGGCTGTTTCCCACAGAGGGGAAATGGAGTGGTACAGGCTGTGCAAGATGGATTGCAACAGTTCAAACAATACAGCAGACACACAGCAGCAGGAGGCTCAACAAATAGTTCTGTTGAGGTAAGAAAATGTTGGGAAAGTAGTGGGAGCCATCCACCAGACTCGCCACTTGTAACACATTAAGATGATAGTCTGTGTGGCATCTAAGGTCCATGGAAGTGAGAGAGTAATTAAGAAAAGAAGCCTTCCAGAAAAACCCATGTGGCAATCTCTGAATGCTCATGGAAACTAGACGGATTCAGGTTTGAGCTGCTTTTGGAGACTGATTTACTTTATAGAAAAGTTAATTTAATTTCCAGGCATTTAAGATTGGATGTTTTTTCAGCTTTATTTTGATTACTTTCACAGAACTGTGTCAAATGCAAAGACATTCACAGGACTTATGGACTTGATTTTCCTTTCAGCCTACAGTTACATTCTGTGGTTATAGTGTCTGGAACTTTCACTGATACAATAGGATGTTTGTACAAAGGTCCTCATTGTGCTTGAAAGCACGTCCACCACTCATTGGAAGTGAGATCAGACAGACAGAAGAAACGCATATCATCTTGAGATTAGTTGGTATAGTTGCAAAGGACAGGAAAAGCCTGCAGAATGTTCATTGTCTTGGTACATTCCTCTTCAAATCAGTTTTCAGAGTATATATATACTCTGTATATATGGAATATATATACATATATGTATAGAATATATATACATATAATATGTATATAAAGAAAATACAGTATTTGAATAACAAGAGGGTTTTTGTTTATAACTAGCATTTTTCTTTTCTCAGTGGCAGCTTGAGAGTTCCACAGGGCTCCTACTCTGCGAATTGTCATAGGAGTCCCTTACATCATTGGCAATGGCTGCATGAAATAACTGAAAAGTCTAAAAAGACCATTTTAAGCTCTGAACAGCAGACGGCCCCTGAAATTCAGGAAGCATCATGTCTGTTCTTGGCAGGCATCCCTACACTGGGTGAATGGAAAAAGGGTAGTCTCTTAGGCCTTTATGACAGACACAGAAAGAATGGGGCAATCCAATTGCTTTGCCCATGCCCCAGAGAATTAGGGGAGAACCGTGCCTGCTGTAATCCTGATGCACTAGGACTTTGTCCCCACTCCTTGCACTTTACAAGGCCCTTAATAAGGTGCAGCTGCTGATGCACTAAGAGCACTCTCTCTCACTTACCACTTCATGAATCATGTTTTATAAATGTATCTCTCATGTTCCACCTACACTCACATAGTTTAGAAAATTTCATAAAAGACAGCCTAAAAGGAAATTCTACAGCTAAATAAGTATTCCTGCATCATGAAAGGTATTTCTGTTCATCCCAGCTCTAGGCTATGTGTTATTCTATATCCCAAGCCACAGTGGTTCCCAAACTTCCTTCTAGGAGGAGGGCCCTGGGAAGGGAGAGTAAAGTGTTTTGAAACACCACATGCAAACGTTTCCTTTCTGCTTAGGCTTTGTGAAGTTTTCAGACTGGCTATTGATGATTTGCCTGGAGAAAGTAGAAAGAACAGGGCCTTCAGCTAAATAAGTCTTGTTGGACAGGTTAGTGACATGAATTAGTGTGGTAGGACAGCCTGATGTTTGTCTGGGATTTCAGTACGCATACATACTGGTGTCTTGTTTCCCAGGATTCTCAGTGGGAATGAACATGCACACAGCAGGTCTGTCCAGTGCTTCCTGAGCCAATTGCAGAGGTGTGTTGTCACTGTTTAGCTTGAGCAGTGGCTCTGACATGACCCTATTTACAGTGAACATGTCAGAAAATTTTAGGTATTCAGCAATCTAGCTGTCTCAGAGATCTAATGTCCAGAAATCCTGCATGAATATATCAAGTCCTCAAATCCCTCTGGGCATATTCCAGGAGAAAAGGGGTCATATCTAGGGAAAACTATATGTACAGCAGTCCTGGGACAGGATCTAATAGATTTTGGTGCATGCTAGTGACTGTCTTCTCAGCTGGGTGTGTATGCTTGCATAAGTGGGAGGGAAGCTGCTAACACATGAGAACATATGTGCAAATATAGGAAGCAGAGCAAGGTTCACAGGAATAAGTGGGTTTTTAGAAGTAGTATCAACTGATGTGAAAGGACAGGCACTTACCAAGAGGGGAAGGACTCAGCAGTCATGTTATCTTCTGGACATGAGGAAACATCAGCTCCAAACTGTCTTTCATTTCAGACTTCACAGGCTCAGGGTCCACCTGGTTTTGGAGCTTTGTCAGGCCTAAAAAGGAATTCAGACTCTCATGAGTGAAATTTCCCCAGTCCTTCTACTTTGTTTAGATCCTTAAACCCTTCCAGAGTCATGCTGTGATTAGGCAGACTCCCCCAGCTGTAATTAAGGCTCACTTCTAGTGTCTATCCAGGAAGCCTTTCTCCTGATTTCACTACTTCTCTGTGTTTTCTTAGGGGCTTGAGGCATTTTTCCTGACCATTTCAAATGTGATGTGTGCTTTAACTGTAAAGCCAGGAACAGATGGAGTACACTTAAAGATAAGACCTTTTTTGACACACAACAAAATCCAGGACATCTTCTAGTATAGTTGAAGGAATGAGATAACTACATTCAAAATTATCCATGAATATGGGGAGCTTATACTCCACTAAGTGATCCTTGTTCTTTTAGAGTATGCAAATATATTATACTTTTCATTACAAGTGTGTTGTCCCTCAAACAGGGTTTGCTACCCAGTGTGCAAAGGCCAATCTCACACCCAGAGCCGAGACACCCGTTTATTTCATATCTGCACAGAGAGGGGTGCTAGGGGGTAATTCCACAAAGCAAGCACACCACGCTGAAGGACTTCAGGTTGTTTATACACTTCAGACTACACAAATACACATTTACTATAATGACCATTGGTTAGTTTCTTATCACTTTATCCCTCATTGGTTAACAGCATGCCTCATCTCAGTTTTATTTTTTCTGCACAAGCTCCAAGGGTGAGGGTCTTTATTTGGGCAGGGGACCTCAGAGCAGTGGGCGTGATTTTTACTATTATAATGGGGATAGTGCCTCCAAAGGACACTAATCTCTAATTAAGCTGATTTACAGTAAACCATTTTGATGAGCCTCCATATTTCAGGATGTGGTAGTTCTTCAAGGACAGTAGCTCCTGATTAGAAGTTCCTTACTAAATCATTGCCAGCAGTTTAAAGAACAGACTGACCTAACTGATACATCCTAGATGTCCTTGTACTTGATGAGAAACAGTTTTACAGGCTACAGTTCCCCTCTTTGAGACTATCTAGAGAACTTAAATTCACCTAGATAGGTCTCATCTTTTCCACAGTTTGTTTACCCATACATGAGCAGCATCTGCATGTACATTGGATGAGTACACAAAGGCATACAAAGACAATTATTATTGTAACTAAAATTCCTAAGAGTTTCTTTACCCATAGACTCAAATGGGGGAACGAGGAAATTAATCATTTGAATGTTTCTTCAAATCTTTAAGATGTGTTATCCTTTTGTATCTCATGAAGCATTTTAGTCTTTTTCCAAATTTCATTTAAATCAGTGGAAATCCTTCCACTTCAATCTGCATATACACAGCAGCTCATATTTGTGCATACTCCTCCTTGAGAGGTCAGTATCATATCAAGAGCCATCCTATTTTGTAAAGCAATTTTAGTTAATTCAGACACTTCTTCCTGTAGGGCCTTTATAGCAGCGTAGGTCTCATTCCCAATTTTCTCAACTGCAGCCGAAATATTTGCTATGGCTTTTTCCAATTCACTGAATCCTAACAATGGTAAAACCATCTGGCAAAAGAATGACAAGCTGTTGGTCATTCTGTAAGAGGATTGGGTCTTTTGTGTCTCTCTAGGAGTGATCTTAGTCAAATTTGGTTATCTCCGCTAAATTTGTCCATGATTGTTATATTTGGAACAATTGCACCTAAAGTGCAGATTCCTGCCCGGTTCCCTGGTAGAACTTTTCAGGCTCATGTGCCACATATCCAGTACCATCCCTTACCTTCAGGAACTGGCCAGACAGTATTGGGCAAGCTGACATTTCCTCTTTTCCCTATTGTTATTGTACAATTACAGTTAGTGTCATTTCCCACAAAAGTGCTGTTTTCCAACAAGCAATTTATCCTCTCTGTCCCTTTCAGGGGGGAACATCTTTGAAAACATAATTCATAACTCTCATATGTAGAGGTGGGTTTTCTACTCCCCATTCCCAATATTCTGAAGAATCTGCTTTAAAAGAAGTATTACTCCACAGTTTTTTGCCATGACATATTTGCAGGAATGGGTATTCCCATTGAAGGAATCCCCTTTTGGCCATGTTCTGGAAAATTAGTACAAACCCAGCAATCAGATCAGTTTGCAACTGTAAGATTCTCTGAATCGGATTCAAATGTAAGTTCTGATCCCATGGATTTCCTGGTTCCTATCGAGTCAGAAAAATTAGCATACAATACTATATCACCCAAACTAATCTTACTTTGTTCTTGATAGACATTTCTAAGCCTATATTTCACAAAAGGAATCAATATTATGAGTAACACAAAACAAAGAAATCAATCTTTGAATACAATCTAAATCAGAATATGACTTAATGGATTCCCAGCTGCAGTTCATTGGATTCTCAAAATCTTCAGCTTCAAAGGTTGGATTTCCTCAGAAATCCATTCTTCCTTTGGAGCCTCCTTTACTCTGGTGCACTGAATCCAAGAGTCTGTCCCTCTGTGTTAACAGTGGCATAGGTAACCACCAGTACCTGGTAAGGTGCTTTCCACCGTTCTTTAAGGGCTCATCCTTCCAAGTCCAGATATAGACTCTGTGGCCTGGCTGGAAGCCACGTACTGGAGCATCTAAAGGCAAAGGTGATCTCTGCTTTAGGTACCTTTTTACCCTTAGGTAACTCCAAGGCTCAAGTTAGAGCTCTAATTTCTGCCTTTGAAGGGAAGCGTTGGGTGGCAGTGCTTGCGCTTCAGTCTCTTTTTGTGGGGTTACCATGGTATCCAGCCTTCCATTCACCATGAAGCCACTCCCATCTTGCCATACTTCCAATTCTTTGGCAAGTACATTACCGAACAGGGTCAGGCTATTCTTGAATCCCTGGGGCAGCACAGTCCAGCAGGGTTGTACTTTCCTACCAGTAGTGGGACTCTGCCATTCAAAGGGAAAAATTTTCTGGCTCTCCTCCTCCGGGGGAATGCAAAAGAAAGCATCTTTTAGGTCTAGCACTGTAAAATATATGCTATTTTCAGATATTGTAGGCACTAGAGTATAGAGATTAGACACTACAGGATGAACATCTACAGTGATCTTGTTAATTTCTCTTAAATTTTATACCAGTCTGTATTCTTGAGTTTGAGGTTTCCTTACCAGTAGAACAGGGGTGTTAGACTGACATTCCCGTAGTAAGCCATCTTGCACAAAGGTATTAATTAGTGGTTCTAAGTCCACTCAAGCCTCTAATTTCATTAGATACTGCTTTTTCCTCACAGGCTGTGATCCCGATTTTAATTCCACCTTTACTGGAGTAGCTTTCTTTGCTCATCCAGGTTTCTTGGAGGCCCATACCAGGGGGATTACAGCATCCAAAATTTCTTCTGAGATCCTGGTCTCCCCCTGTTTCTTTTCAGTCAGTAGACAATTGAACTTTCCACACTGTCTTCTCAGACACACGTAGCTGAATAGACTCATCAGAAAACAATAGTTGTACTTTCAATTTACATAATAGATCTTGTCCCAACAATGGGAGGGAGCACTCTGGCATGTACAGAAATTTAGGAGTTAATGTAGTACCACCAATTGTACATTCCATAGGTTTTAAAAATGGCCTTAAAGCTTGCTTTCCCATGACCCCAACAATTGGCGTATGTGTTTTACTTAAAGGTCACTTACAACTAATTACTGCTGAATGGGTTGTCCCACTATCTGCTAGAAAATCAATAGTTTCATTCCCCAGCTTAACTGGAACCAGGGGGTTAACCGGAGAAATTTTAATATTTTCCCCCGGTCCCTGTCTGAATCTGAGGCTCCTAGCATGATCAGGTCTGCCTCAGGTGCCAGCCCCCCTTGGCCCATTGTCCTTTTTGTAATCTTCCCCTCTTTGGACACTCATTTTTCCAGTGCCCTTTTTCCTTACAATAAGCACACTGATTTTGTCCTAACAGCCTGCAGATGACGTGATTATTGGCATGGCCTCTTCCCCTGCCATCACTACCACCTTTATGAACCCTCTACCCCTTCCTCTCACTGAACTCTCAGTAATTGCTGCTGCCAGCAAGGTAGCCTGTAATTTTCTATCTTTCTGCTTCCCCTTTTGTCTCTCTTTTCTCAACATCATCTCGAGTGTTACAAACCGTATAAGCTATTTCAGTTAACTGTGAAATCAACGTTCCTCCAGCACCATCTACTTTTGTAGTTTTTGCCGGGTATCTGAAGCAGATTTCCCAGTGAATAACATATTAAACATTCTTCTGTTCATCTCATCTTCCGGATTCAAATCTGTCCATTGTCTAGCAACATCACAAAACCTTTCATAAGGTGCTGATGGATTTTCTTCACTTTCTTGTCTTACTTCATGTAACTTTGACAGATTTTTAGGTTTCGGAACTCTGTGTTGGACCCCATACAAAATTAATTGCTGATACTGTTTAAGTGTATTTTTCCCTGCACTGATATTTGGATCCCATTCTGGATCCATCTTGGGCATGTGTCTGGCAGGGTTGTCATTAGCCTTACAGCATTCATTTTCCTCTCTAGCCTTTCCTAACGCCAAAGGCTTCTCTTCTACTATTAAAAAAGTATTTAACACTGCCTGAAGAGCTCCCCAATTAGGGTTATGGATTAGTATTATTGTTTCCAACAACCAGTACATCTTTTTCTGGATTTTTGCAGTATGATCCTATTGACTGTTTCCAGTTCAACAAATCTGAGATAGTAAAAGGTACATGTACAAACACAGGCATTCCTTCCACCCCAACTGCTTGTCAGAGGAATGCTTGTATACCTGGATGCTGTCCTCTAATCCTTCCTGAGACTGGACTAAGAGTCTCTCTCCCTTCCTTCTGGGAAGATCTCTTTTTCTCACTACTGCTTTCACTCACTGGTTCCTCTTTCCTGACCCCTGATACCAACCGCTCTACATCATCTGGCTCCTCTGAATCGCAGAATCACAGAATCATCTAGGTTGGAAGGGACCTTGAAGATCATCCAGTCCAACCGTTAACCTAGCACTGACAGTTCCCAACTACACCATATCCCTAAGTGCTATGTCAACCCGCCTCTTGAACACCTCCAGGGATGGGGACTCCACCACCTCCCTGGGCAGCCCATTCCAACGCCTAACTACCCGTTCTGTAAAGAAATACTTCCTAATATGTAGTCTAAACCTTCCCTGGCGCAGCTTGAGGCCATTCCCTCTTGCCCTCTCACTTATTACTTGGTTAAAGAGGCTCATCCCCAGCTTTCTGCACCCTCCTTTCAGGGAGTTGTAGAGGGCCATGAGGTCTCCCCTCAGCCTCCTCTTCTCCAGACTAAACAACCCCAGTTCCCTCAGCCGCTCCTCGTAGGACACGTGCTCCAGACCCTTTGCCAGCTTTGTTGCCCTTCTCTGGACACGCTCGAGTCATTCAGTAATTCTGGTCCTTTAAGTCCTTAAGGATGTGTTAACCCTTTCCCTATATCACATGCTGAGCAACACTGCTGCTTTTTCTTTCCTTGCCCACTTTCAGCTACATAATGACCTTACACCATTAGGATCATTATGTAACAATTCACATTTTTTCCTTATTTCATGATTATTCTGCAACATGAAACATATGGTACTTCATCCCACTTATCCATCCTTCTACAGAACAGCATCAGTTGTAAAATAGTGTTATACTTCAAGGTCCCATACTCTGGCCACCTTTTGTCATGGTCAGGCTTATACATGGGTCACCATTGTTGACAATATCTTAGTAATTTTTCTTTTGTCAGGTGATCCCGTCCAAATTTATTCCAGTGTTTAAGGATGCATCCCAAAGGGGTACAAGGGGGTATCTCCGTGGAGGAAACTGAACCCATTCTGAAATTATTTCCTAGGAAGAACTTCCTTAACTTCATGCACTCAGCTTTGTGGGAAGAGAGCCCTCTGCTGCTCATCCCCCACGCCTGCCTGTAGAAGGAAATGAGCTGATGGAACAAATTATGCAGAGCAATCAATCTGAAATAAGAGTTCCTACTCAGCAATCCTCCCTTGCGTCCCTTTATCGCCATCTCATAGAGGCGTTGCACTGTTGTCACTTGCTGCCCAACTGCAGGAGACGAGCTGACAGAGTCCCCGATCAAAAGGTCGGTGCATGCTGGAGTCCAGTTGGGCTGCTGCTCCCCGTCAGATACAGCAAGACCATCGGGCAAGGCTGTCGGCACAGACCCTCCTAGGTCGTCAAAACTGTCCCTCAAACAGGGTTTGCTACCCAGTGTGCAAAGGCCAATCTCACACCCAGAGCCAAGACACCCGTTTATTTCATATCTGCACAGAGAGGGGTGCTAGGGGGTAATTCCACAAAGCAAGCACACCACGCTGAAGGACTTCAGGTTGTTTATACACTTCAGACTACACAAATACACATTTACTATAATGACCATTGGTTAGTTTCTTATCACTTTATCCCTCATTGGTTAACAGCATGCCTCATCTCAGTTTTATTTTTTCTGCACAAGCTCCAAGGGTGAGGGTCTTTATTTGGGCAGGGGACCTCAGAGCAGTGGGCGTGATTTTTACTATTATAATGGGGATAGTGCCTCCAAAGGACACTCTAATCTCTAATTAAGCTGATTTACAGTAAACCATTTTGATGAGCCTCCATATTTCAGGATGTGGTAGTTCTTCAAGGACAGTAGCTCCTGATTAGAAGTTCCTTACTAAATCATTGCCAGCAGTTTAAAGAACAGACTGACCTAACTGATACATCCTAGATGTCCTTATACTTGATGAGAAACATTTGTACAAGCTACAAGGGGATGCAAGACACCTGCTGCAGTGATAGGCTTGTTTGGAAGTGTTGATCACCATTTTTACAATCTACTTTCATTGTCTCATAGGAACAGTGTACATAGATGCAACACTAATTCCTCCTCTTCTGACAATTTACCAGCTTGCATTTGCTTGGATCAGCCTGGAAAATTGGGTGTCCTCCACTGGAATTAATCTGACCACATAGACTTTGTTGATAATTTTGATATGTAACCAAATGTTTTTCTTCCTGGTACCAGAAAATAGTGAGTTCACATGGCTTGTTACACTATTGTTGGCCCTGCAGAGGTGCTGGATATGTATACTCCGTCCCATCTAAAGACAACCCTAGGAGTGACTCTTTGTAAAAATGCTCAGGGCAGTCTGAGCAGACGTAGAGCTGGCTGTCATGCCTAGCTGGAACAGCAGTCTGATCAACATTTGTAGGATTAATTCCAGTATACCCAAACCAGAGAATGATGTAGTTGATTTTTGTATTAAAAACCCCAAAGAACAGCAAAACCACAACACTCAAACAACAAGCAAACAAAAACCCACTCAAACCTGCATGGATTCTAACTTGAAAGATTTCTTAGGGAGAACAAGAACTGTATGACCCAGGAGATGTAGCCATTCTTCAGAAACTTCATGCAGCAAGCTGTATTTAAATTGCTGCATAGAGAATCACTGCCAGAAAATACCTCATCCAGTATCAGAGAACCCTTGCAGAGGGTCTGCTGGAACGGGTGGGAGGAGCTCCTTAGAAGCCTCTCATTGAACATACAATCCCCTCCCTTCACCACATTCGAAATAACGTCCACACTGGAGACTTTGAATTTTCCTGGTTTCCATACAACAGCAAGTACCACAGACATCAGTCACACTTGCCAGCTCTAATCTTCCCTCTGAGTTGCTCCATGCTAACTATATTTCATTCCCCATTTCTGCTGCCTTATTTCCCTTTGAGCTGTTTGTGACAGGCTTCAAATGTGTCTTCAGAGAATGCATGCCTTATAAAGCAAAGGGGGAAAAAAACGAGAATAGCTTTTTAATGGCTACACTAGTAGATACAATTTAGTGATCCTATTTCATTTGACAAATATGCAAAATAAAACTAGAGAGAGAATTCAAAGAATGAGGAGATCTGAAGTGTTACAGTACACATGATTTTAGCACAGGTACTGGAAAGGGCTTCCAAAAGGCAACATATCATACTTGCCTATCTTGAGGAAACTTTAGCGCAAAGTTTTGTTCTGTGGAGAATTTCAAGGACAAAGGACTCCTCTCCAAGCTAGCAATTCTTCCTGTTCTGCATGCTTGGTAAATGTAACCTGTGGATGAAATTCAGTCTGCAAATCCAAACAAAAGGTGTTTCACAGACATAGATGGGATCTAAGAGGTGGCCTTGCTCTTTCATATAGGGTGAATCAACACCATCAGATCATTAAGGAGCCAGGAAGTAAGCAGAAGAGCACCTACAATTCTCAGGTCTTTGCTGAAAAATAAAAGCTGGTGATCACAGGCAGAAGGGTGTTTCACCCTTACAAAAGGGCATGTTTCTAAAAAAGGCAGCTTTCTGCTTCAGATACTTCAGTGATTGAAATTTTGTTTTCGTCATAAGCATTTTTTTTTTTATGCAGAGTAAGTTGAATTTTTATTTGTGTTTCCTTTCCTCAGAAGGCATTTGAATGTTTTTGCTCAGATACATTATCTTTTGAAGAAGGAAAAAAAAAAAGATACCTTCTTGGAAGTGAAGCCTGGATAACTTAAGCCAGTTAAAGTAGGCATTTACCCTGTTAAATTCAACTGTATCAGGTAGAGCATGTGTGGTAATCAAGTACTTAACATCTCCCACAAGCATTTGCTGTTTAGTCCACTGTGAAGAGAAATAGCAATTCTGTTTCTATGATACTTTAAAGCACTAGTGAAACACCCTGGCACAGACTGGCCAGAGAGGTGGTAGATGCCCCATCCCTGGAAACATTCAGGGTCAGGTTGGACAGGGCTGAGCAGCCTGATCTAGTTGATGTCCCTGATCATTGCAGGGGGGTTGGACTAGAATACCTTTAAAGTCCCTTCCAACCCAAACTATTCTATGATTAGAAAACATACTAGGAGAAATACTTCTGCATTGAACTATAAGTCATGGACAAGAGAAAATAAGCCTTACTTTATCAAATTTTTGAAACTCTCTAGTTCCATCTGTTTTTCCGATGGGATGAATGTCAGGTTTTACCAATACAATTTCTTCCTTCTGTTTCAAGAGCTTCATGTCTTAGTTAAGTGCCCTCATAAATCAGTTGATTCCAGTATTTTACAGTTAAAATTTAACATAAAACTTATCTGGAGTGTTTGTTACTCATCAAAATTTAATTCTTTGTGTGTCATTCTCATGCATCAATGACCAGTTGCCAAACTGACATCTCAGTGGTCCTGTTACTGAGATAAAGTAGCCCATGGTGCTGGCTGGAACAGCAAATTACAGGCACGTAATTACAGTCAGTAAACAACTGAGGAGTAAGTAACTGGGAACAAGTAAGATCACTATCTGTGAAATCCTGCAGCAGAAGGAAGGTGCTTAGCAGAGGAGTGTGCACAGCTGGGCCGGAGGAGAAAAGGCATCCAGCAAGAGCCCAGACCTGTCACAGAGCTGCACTGGCTCATCTCAGCAGAGAAAGTTATCATTTCTGTTTTGTGAAGCCTCTTCTGAAAGAAGTGCTTTTTTTTGCTTTTGCAGCAGCCACAGGGCACACTGCAGGCAGCCAGGCACATGCCTGCTGCAGCTCAGTGGGAAGAGGCAGGAAGGACAGGACAGGACTGAATAGCAGTAGGATGAAGAAACACAGTATGTCGGAAGCTGATGATGAAGTATGCTTGCATATGAGCTAGCAGAAACACAAGCCCTTAAGGAGGTGTGACAGTTATATCAGAAGTACAGTTTCTTTAGTGTATTTATAGTACAAGAGTGCCACTAGAAATTTACTTGTGCAAGTCAGATGTAGTCTTTAGGCAAATGTGCATTTTCCTAACAGTTAAACTGCAGAGAGGCAAGAATATTCCGAGCTGACCAGTAAGCATAGGAGAGAGACTTTTGTTACAACCTGCAATTGTTTAAAACCCAAATATTTGTTAAAAGTATTGATAAATCCTTACTGTTTTGAGATCCAGACTTCAGAGGAGAAAAACCACTAGCATCAGCAAAGCTAAGTCTCAGCAGCAGCTACAGAGCAGGAAATGTGGCCAATCTGCGATAGCATGAAGAGCATTTTTCAAGTCACCAGTAGCCCATTTTTTGTCAGATTAGGAAGTATAATGGCATTAAGGGATTATGTCTAGAAACTCTGGCAATGTGAAGGGAAGTCACTGTAGCTACCTCAGTTTTTGTATGTGGCAAAATATTTCTCCTGGTCTCTAACCAGCATGTGCTAGTGTGACTCAGGTTGTGAAAAAGGTAAATTAAAGATGATAGCCTACAGATGTAATGCAGCCATGGTTTTAATGAAATAAAGGTGCATCAGTAGCAAATGCTCTCTCTATAGCTCTGCAAAAGGTAATTACATCTTAGACAGTTCAGCTACCCCCAGCTCAAGAACAGTCCCTGTTCACCATTTTCATTAGTTCCTAAAAGGAACCGGTAATAATTTCTTCCTTCACAGTAACTTGGAGGCAAACACTAGGGATAAGTACATTTAGAGAGGTATACTTTGTTAGAGAAATCGGGCTTGATCTGACATCAGCAAGGCTGCCGCAGCTTCATGCCCCCAGCCCCAACCAGTTGTGAGGCTGAGCCTGTATTCCCAGGGGCAGGTGCACACAGAGCACATGTATGTAACACATACATGGATGGTCACACGGGTCACAGACAGACACTCAGAGCATGCACACAAACACAGACTGCAGCAGTGGCCTCAGCCTGCTCCCCTCTCTGGCTGAGCAGGGTGGAGATCCACGAGCAGGAGCACATGTAGATGTATGTGTACACACACACCCCTTTCTCCATACGTACAGTGAGGATCCCTCCAGCAGCTGGGCTCAGACACTCAGTCTGCCCAGTAGCTGCTGCTGGATCCCAGCCTCCCCAGTTGCTGGCATCTGGACATACGAGTCCCCAAGGCTGCAGCCCCGTTCCAGTTTCTGGTGCAGACCATCACGTGCACAGACACACAGACAGAGCTGGCCAGGACTCCCCTCCTCCCTCCAATAGCCAGCTCCTCCCGCGGTCTCACCCTTACAGACCCCCTCGCTCCCAGGCCGTTTCACCTATTCACTGGTTGGTCCCTTTTGATCTTCACTAACGATCACACACTCACTCATTCCAGCCGCTGCACCACAGACACACGGGGCCTCCAGCCCGTGGTATGGCTCCAGCTGCTGCACTGAGACCCCCCCCCACACACAGGAGAGGGCCCTCACCCAGGACAGAGCTGGGAAGGAACTTGAGAAGATGGGACAGACTGGGGTGATCAGGGCAGGGTCTGGCCAGGCAAGCATACTGACCAGCTGGCTGTTCACACGGGACTGGCTCTTTTTATCCCCTTACCCCTCTATTTTCCCACACTTGTTCCTTCTCAGATCACCAAGCGCCATCCCTTTGCCCACTTTTGGTTGCTCCCCTAAACATTCCATCACAAGCCTTGTGCAATCCCAAACTGCTCTTCCCCTGCATCCCAGAATGTGTCCCTCACCTTCAGGCAGCAACCCCCTCCCAGTCAGAAAGGTGCTCAGGGTTTGACACCTGGACAAGGGCTCTCCGGGTTCAGTCCAGGCAGCGGCTCCCGGAGGGTGTCCCTTCCTCCAAGCCCCTAATTTGGTTTCCTGGTCTGGCACCATGCCCCTGTGCTCCTTTAAGCTTGGGGAAATGGGCTTCCAGTGGGCTGAGGGCAGTAGCCAGGACAGGGCATTATTTGGGCTCTTCTGCCTGTCACTGTCTGTTCTGCTTTGTGGGTGTGCAGATGAGCTTCCATCACATAACCTAAAGGTTTTCTTGAAATTAAGGTGTACTAGTGTAGGAAGTGCTCTATCTATAGCTGTATAAAAAACTAATAGTATCTTTAGATGGTTCTGCTTCTCCCAACTCAAAACCAGTTCCTGTTATCTACTTTTGTCAGTTCATAAAGGAAATCATAATTACTACCTCATTCCCAATATCTCATAGATAAACACTAAGGATAGATCTGGATGGAGAAAGTATACTGCCTGCCCCCTGCACTCTCCCCCCAAAAAATCCCTAACCCTTGAACTATCACTTCTGTTGTCATTGTTTAATATCTTTGTAGTAGGACTCATTTGTGAAGGTCTACTGTTAAGTTTCCCCAGATGCTCCCTACAGGACATTTGTTAGCAGCCTTACCTACAATACACCTTACCCTTTATTTAGAGTTATTAAATAGTCCTTTGGAGCAATGAGCCGATCTGAGACGACTCAGTACTTCACCATCACTAAATATCAGCAGGGTCAGAACTTGAAACTTTCTCCCCTAATTACTGTTTCAGGGTAGAAGCTGGTGTCAAACATGCCTGACATGTTTCTAGAAACTGTTGCTGATTGTCAGTGATGAATAAACTCTCTGCAGTCACTTACGTAGTATTACATCAAAACCAGGAGGTGGGAATCAAACCTACTGTTGCTCTCTTAAAAAACATCTTCAGGATAGACTACATACTTCTTAAAAAAAAATCCCATTCAGCCTCAAGTGAGAAGGCCAAATTTAGTCTACTTGACTATAATTCATGCAGTAATGGGAAGTGGTGCTATCCCTCAGAGAGTCTCAGGTGGAATCCCTCCTATACACACACAGACTCACTGACCGTAAGTGTAAAGCGCAGAACACAAGTTGTGAATTGTTCCATCTTCTTCCAGCAGTGGCACAAAATCTGTTGGTGTTCCTACAGTGAACCTCTCAATCCATTTCATATTGGCTTATATATAAGCCAAAGCTCAAAAAAAGTGCTTTTAAATCTACTTTTGGTTAGATATTTTAGCAAAATCCTTTCTCTGTAGTGGGACCTGTGCTATTCAAACAGACCAGGCTATCAAGAGAGGGTTAGGGCAGAGACAGCTCTCGCACACTCTGATTTGTGTTTCAGATCACAATTTTGACTAGCCAGTCCAGCAAAGAAATGGCAAAGCAGCTGGAAAATAAGTTAAAAGATGTAGACCTTGTGAGTCTGCGAAGAATACAAGTCATTGAGGTTTTGAAGAGAGACTTTCTAGAGCCCGAGGATGTGGAACAGTGCATGCCAGCAGAAGAGCCCAGCAGCAATGGTGAGTGTGAGAGAGACAGGGAATCGGGGAGGTTATGGCTATGGACAGCAGCACAACCACAAGTCCAAAATACACCGCTTTGTGCCATTTAGCATCAGTCACGTAAGCAGCAACTACTGTCCCTGGAGGAACAGCAAAAAGTTTGTACCAGAGCACTTCTCTGGGGCTTTATCATGTTTGGGCAAAATTAGCATATAGACTTTATGCATTACTGCATTTCTTGGTATTACCTAAAATTGACTTCCTGTGCAATACAGCTTTACTGATAGTTTCAAGAGAAAAAGGCATTGAGTTTGTGGGGGTAACACACTCTCAGACATACATATACTGCTAAACATCACCCTGGGCAACTGACTGGCTGATCCAAAGGTCCTTGGTGCAAGCAGAGGCAACCAGAGTCCTTGAAGCAGGTTGTTAGCAGAGAGAGAAGCAGGCAGAAGAGAGGGAAGGAGAAGTAGGCAGCCCATTTACAGCCTCAGTGATGCTATAGAGATAACCCTCTCCTCCCTCTCACTGACTCAAAATCTTGTCTTTTTACAAGATGTCTTGTTTCTAGACAACTCTCAGCCTTTAGCCCTTTCCCCCAGTCTACATATTGCACAATGCTAGCAAGAGTTGCTTTCCTAGACCAAGGCAGGTACTTACCCTGTTGATTAGCTGGTTTTTGTCACTGATACCATTCTTGCTTTGCTGCTGCTTCTTTTCTCTGCGCTTAAGGCAGTTTTTCTTAAGATTGTACTTTTTCAGTAACCAGTACTTGCCCCTCAGTGAGTTCTTTATAGCCCTGCAGCCTCTGTTTTCCCATCCAGGTCTGCATTTCAAAAGCCTTTACAGCTGACACTTAAATTCCACATCAACAAGACACACCTGTTACCAAGCTGTGATTCATACAGCAAGTTCTCACAACGAGTTGATAACAAGTTTAAAAACCTGAGTCCTGATGCCTTGCAAAGTTAGTGTAAGACCTGTTACTAGCAATGACCATGTTGTTTTTACTGAGTGACAGGCAACATTGGACATTATTGCCTTACCTGTCTCTAGCTGTTCTTCTTTTCTGGTTGCAGCAGCGAATTTCTGGTCAGTTGGCAGAGTAGGGGCTGGGAATGTTCAGGCATATTGCAGATTCCCTTTTGCCCCACCCCTCACACACCTGGCCAAATGCTTCATTAGTGAAAGAGCGAGTACACCCCAGACCCTGAATTTTATTTTTCCTGGCCATATCTCTGAAGAGCTCCTCCCTTAATCTGACAGTTTTCAGCAGTGAGAATTTAAGATATGGTAATGAGAAATTCAGACACAGAAATTCCTGTTAGCTCCTGTTTTGAGCCTTTTTGTTTCAAAGCAAAAGGTGCTGAGCCGACTCTAAATAAACCAGCCAGATAGTCATCAAAAGTCCAATACCACAGCAGTTCAGTGGTAGAAGCCTGTACATTGCAATGCTGCTACAACTGCAACTTTCTTTTCTGTATTTCATTTTACCTGACTTTCAGATCTGCTCAGTTATTTCTGCTGAGTTTACGCTGGTTTTCCCCCACCTGCAGCACAGCACTGACTAGGTGCCTCTTGCCACAGATGGATGCCTGCTCTCCCCGCTGCATCCCACTAATCTGGTGGCAGACAAATCAAACGCTGAGTTTTATAATCAAGCACTTAGACGTATATCAACCCTCTTACTGCCCGTTAAAAGCTTCCTGCCCTGAAGGGTCAGTCTCCCTCAGTGAGACGTAGCTGGTTATTTTGGACTCCGCCTGTGAAAACAGAGGCCTCCGAGAGAGTAAAACTGCTTGGCTGGAGAAAGGGAGTGCCTTCTCTTTCTGAGCAGCACCCTTACCTCTGACACTGTGAACAATGAGTCCTAAGGAAGAGGACCAAGGTTCTGTCACTCTGATGTTACTTTAGAATTAATATAATATGCCAAAACTGCACCAAACCCACGAGTTACAAAATTGTGGAAAGAATTGTTGACTACAACTCCAAGGCTGAGGTATCCTTTAAAAGCACCCATCCTGGCCATATGGAAAGAGGGCACTATTTTGTGTGGCTGCAAATGCTGCTTCTCAATTGAGGAGGAGGATTATTGTCAGGACTTTGCATCAAGCTGGTGCTGCACAGAACCTTGCGGGGAAACCTTGGAAAACTAGAAACCACAGAACAGGAGATGCTGTGTGCCTCTTGGTCACAAGACTGCTTTAGAGCATGCAAAACCCCACCATATTGCTTCTAAAAGTGAAATTGTATAACCCTTTCACCCGATAAATGGCATGAAAACATAAATGGGGACACAGAGGCCACTGAAATTTCAGATGACGAAATTCTAATTTTCTGAGTCTTCTATAGAGACTCAGATGATGTATTTGGTCTGTAAGAGGAGCACCGGAGAATGGGTAGTCCAAATAGTTTGAAAAAGGAACCCAACTGATTTATGAAGAGGATTTTTTACCTGTTGGAGCTCCTTTCCTCTGATTCTGAAAAAAAACCCCAAAATTATTGTATTAGAAAAAATTACAGTAAAGAACATTGAAGTTGCAAGATCTAGCATGCAGGAAGTGCATGAATTAATGCTGTGTTCAACTGCAGCGCATCCCCCACTGCAAAATAAGTGTTGTGATGCAGCACTTAATTATGAGGTTCATCCCACTGTGGATGTTTCTTCCATTAGTTTGTTTAGTGGCTGCTCAAACCTACTTACATTTTTAATATCTAGAGCATTGCTGTGACATTGCATCCTGCATTTATATTTGTAGCACATTGAAAAATCATCTCTTTTTAAATCCTGTGCCTGAGAAATTCATTTTGTGCCCTCTCCATCTCAGCTTATTGGAAGCAAATGACAACTTCCAATTTATTTTTTCTGTTATTGTTTTATATAGCTCTACCACAGAGCTCAGAGATCTTAAAATGTTGTGAATCTGATTAGCCTGAAAAAATTTAACCTATTTGTCTTTGGTAAATTGCTCTCAAAATCTCTTCTGACCTCCTCACGGGCTTTAATGTTAGATTGCTAGAGTTTGAGCTCTTTTCTTGGTTGGCCCCATCATCCTGTTTCTGAGGTCTTAACAGTTAAGAGCCTCCATGTGTGCCAATGAGAGTGGAAATATTTTCTGACTGGGTTTCATGAAGAGTCTTTGTACCATTGTAGGCTTCTGTCTCTTTGTGCTGTTCTGGCTGCTGGACCTCATGTCTGCTTTGATTGGATTGGTTAGCAGTGTCCTGCTAGCAAAACTTCCTCAAAGTTCTTTCATCTCACTGTCCCAGAGTTTCAGAAGGGATGGTTTAAATCTGGTCCCGAAATCAGGAAGCTCTCCCGTTCAAGACGCCTTCTGACCAGAACACACATTGACTTTTTATCCAGCCATTCTGGGTATTTCTTCCAAAACAACATTCCTGCCAGGCAGGATGGTTAATAGGGGGCAGCTGTTGCTGGCATCCCTCCCCTTTCTCTCGTATGCATGTTTCTTGGGTATGAAGGGGGGCGCTGAGTGCCTCCATATCTGACTTCTGACATTTACTGCAGTAATCCTTGCATGTTACTCCCTAAGCCCAACATTCTGCTTCTCCAGAACCTTCTGTTAAAACATACGTAAAATCAAGGTTTTGTTCCTCTCCTGACTTAATATCCACGACTCCTGATTTCAAGGAGAACAGGAAGATGTTGTTTTCCTGGCTTTACCCATAAATACATCCACCATCGGTGGATGACTGACCTGGACCTTAGTAGAATAGACCAGAACGGTCTGCCTGGTGTTTCACCTTTCTTTCCCAGTTAACTTGCATGCATTAATCTTTTCTTTTTAACAGATTGCATGTCATATTTCCTCTGGGAGATAACTCCCTTGACCATTATACAACAGGAGTAAAGGAATTTTTGTTTTGTCTTTTAAATACTAACAGACTTCAAGAATATGACCTAATTTTATTCCCTTCACAACATGGGGGTACAGTTTTATTAGATTTCTGAATCAAGCCCGCAGTTTCTGGAGAATCCAGAACCTTTAGAAAGATACCTAGTTTTAAGGTGGTGAAGTCTGTTACAGACCAGCAACAGCCACCCATTAGCACAAATGCCAAGTTTGGAACCCATAGAAATGTGGGCTGACTCTAACAATGAAGAGCTGTAGCTCTTGATTATTACTGGAATTTATTTTTCTTTTCACCCAAGGACCCAAGTTTTGTTACTAGCAGACTCCCTGAAAGGAAGTAACAGGTAAGTACTCAGATATAACATTAGGGCAGTCAAGCAGTTCTTCTGCATGCAGCAGTGGTGCTGAGTTTTATCCTCTCCAAACCTCAAAAACAAGCCGGTAATTTCTTTCACTGGGTGTGGTTACTGTATTTAAGGTGACACGAAAGTGAGATTTTAAGTACAGTTTGCAAAAAAGTTTACAGTATGAGTTAGGTAGTGGTGAACATCATGTGTATTTAAACCAAACTGTATTAATTTAGTGACCTTCAAAATGGCACAGACTAAATATGTTACGAAAAGGCAGAAAAAAGAATAAACTCCCTAGAAATCCCATGCAGGATGTGGGATTTCCAAGAACGGCTGATGCTGAAACATGGAGTGTTTGACTAGGAAACAAAGCTTTGCCTTTATTACTTTTTAATAGCACAGCATACTTCTCTTAAATGACACTTTGAAAAGCATCACAAAAACTTGCTTTCAAAGTGGAAGAAGTATCATAACAGCTTACTACGTGAACTGAAAACATTTAGTAGACAATCTGCTTCGTTGAAGACACTTGCAACAGCTAACAAAATTGTTTCAGCAAATACAGCAAGAGATGTTATATTGGTTGAGAACTACTGTCATGGTGCGATAGGGAAAAACAATCCCACGCTCTCTGACACTTACAACACAGTTGTTTTAAGAATTTGATAACAAAACTGAGATTATTGGACATACATACCTGTATATAAAAGCCATACCACAGGAAAACAGTTAAATTAAGAATTAAGGAGCTGGGAACTATGTTTATAAATCATGTTTATGTTTAGACCTTCTGTGATCCTCTATGTTTAGAAGATCACTGGAATAAATGCAAGTTTGGTTATTTTTTTCTTTTTTAGATAAAAGGATGTTTGGAAGCGCTGAGACTTGGTTAACAATTATGACTTGGTATTCAGGGCATACTGGAATGAAAGGAGTTGCCAGAATTTCCAGGAACAACTAAAATTGTGATTTTGTGTACTGTATAAACCATTGTTATTGAAACAAACAGTTCTAAATCCCTCACCTTCATTCCATTCCTCCATCAAAACTGTTCGATATCAGGAAACTGATTACACTACCCTGGGAAAAGAAAAAGTGAGCCTGTTTTCACTTAACTTGCAGATCTGTGCTATAGGGTCTATTATCTCTTTTTGTCTTTAAAGAAATCCTGTAGATCTGCAGACCATTTATGTAAGTAACAAACCTATATTGAGATACAGGTATTGGAATTAAATACTTAGTTTTCCTCCCTCCTCCTGCCCCAACCCTCTAAAGAACTTTGGAAGTTAAATTTAAGGACATAAGACAAATTCTAATTAACGAATATGAGGAAAAAACAGGGTTTGGGGCATGTTTGTGCAGTTGTTCCCTGTCTCTATGAAGCCGTCGTCTTTGGCAGATGCTAGATAGACAGAAACAGTCTTGTTAAACTGGGCTTGTTAAATATCTGGTCAAGGCTGGAAGTTTCCATTTATGCAAGAAGAAAGTACATAGTGTTGAATATGCTGCTGAGTATCGTATTCAAGACAAACACTTGCTCCAGGAAAGGCACAGACAACAAACTGGAGGTTTAGCCATTAGGGAGGGCAGCTGCGACACTTGGCTCAGGCTTTCAGTGAGACATGTCACTTGATTATCTTGCCAGATAAAACAGACTTGTATTCCATGATTTCAAGACACTCTTATGGACAATTTAGTGAGAAGCTTGCATTTTCTCCTTAGACTCCTATGGAGTATATGGTATTGCCCTGCTTCCTTCTTTTGGATCTTCTGTTGGGCCTGTAGGACCTTCCAGGCTCAGATCATCTCATTGCCTTGCTTATACGGCAGCTACTGCAGAGATCCTCATCCACTGCAAGGGTTCCTGCTGGGCCCGTAATGAACGTTATCTGTGCTGTTTTACTGTCACATAGTACTAGACTACAAATGGCTTCTTCCAAACCCAAGAAGATGTGGAGATGCAAAATCTGCATCCTGAGAAAGTACCTAATTTTTCAGCTCACCCAGGAAATGTCCTCTCTCGTTTACCATTGCGGGGGGAAAAAACCAAAATCAACATACAGTTACAATTTCCTATGGTACTGGAAGAAGGGAGGCAGGATCAAGATATCCCCTCTCATTTCCAGGTTAATGCAGCTAGAAAAGACTCCAATATTTTGAAGCCCTGCAGATGGCAAGTCTTAGAATAGCTTTGAACGTGCTAAGAACAGCCTGTCGTGGGTGGAAAATGCTTGCTGTTTTCTTCACAAGAGCAGCCTCCATGGGAGAGTGCATTTCTAGACAAAAACCATGTGATGAGCAACAAGGATTGTTTTTTCAAAACTGCAAAGCAGCTCTGTGGGACAGAGACTAAATCTGCAATGTTTCTTTAATGATGAAACATTAGGGATTGCCAGACTGCAGACTGGAGCGGGAATCGTGGTGTAATATACAGTGCATGCGGCATTTGTGGTGGGATACCATGTAGAAGAGAAAATAAACAAATAGGAAAATATTTACTGAGGAAAGGACTAAAACATTTGCCAGCCCCAAAACACTGTCTCTCAAAACACAGGTAATTCCCCTTGTCACCTGTGTATAAACTGTTTGTCAAAGTAAGTGACATGCATTTGTCTTCTGAACTGTTAATGCCATCTTCAGTGCATATCCCAGAGAGAAACTGAAGTCTAAAGAAAGGTAGGGAGTGCATGGCAGCTGAAACACAACCAGCACACTCTCTAGGTGCATTAGTGCAGCCTTCAGGGAAATAAGACCAAGACTCAGCCTCAGGGCAAGCGACGGACAGTGGCAGTAGCTCTGCTCATGACGAGCAGCCTGCGGAGAGAAGCAGGACATTCCCTTACACCAGAGCATCCTCCAGCATTGCTCCGTGGGGGAGAAACTCGTGTTCCCATGAGCACCAGCGACGACTCGGGTAAGGTATAGTAGCAGTCTCAAGATATGTTTTTAAAAGCTGCTACAAAGCTAAGGGAATAATCAGTTTACCATACAGATTTGGGAAGAACTGAAAAAAAAAAAAAAAAAAAAAGGCATGAAATGTCCTTGCAGCCAAGGACAGTCAGACGGGACATTAAGAAGGAAAGACTTTCAGCAGCAAGGACCGTGTGAAGGACCTCCCATCGTAAGTGGGAGTTGATTCTCCTTTGCTGTAGAGGCACAACCTGCATGATCTCGAGGCCTTTGTCAAGGCTGGAAGGTGGAGATGATTGGAAAGTATGTCCTGCTGTGATGGCCATACTACAAAAAGTGCATTTGCAAATTGCAGACTGTTTCAAGAATTACAGTCATTACGTTAGCCCTAGATTATTTGCCACGTAAAGGGAGATTAATTCATTTCTCTTTTTTTTAAGTGTGGGAGCATATGTATAATGTCATTTTTGCAAACTATAAATACTAACACATAAAGAAAAGATGTCTCGTTGCAGATGGATATAGCACTGTATTTTGGTCCCCATCTGGCCTGATAAACACATTGGGGAAAAAAAGGCTATTTCTGCTATGTATTCATCTTCACAGAATACCTGTTTCACATCCTAGCTGTTTGGTGACCCTGTTAACGCTGCCAGGCTGTTTGTTCCTTCTGTGTTTACAAATGGGTATATTACGTGTCCTATGCATTTCACAAACTGTTCATCAAATATTTTTTTTTCCACTTTTACCTGTTTATTTATTTATTTAATCTGTAAGACTTTATGCTACGTTCTCATTTGGATTCACCTTTGAGTTATTATTTGGGGGCGTTTGGGGTTTTGGGTTTTTTTGCAAGGGTTTAATCTTGTTTGTGACCTCCCTAACTCTGCTGTCAAGTGTACATTTCTCCACTCCTAAATGTTGTTGCTAGATCATATACATTTGCTCTGCACCTCCAACATGGTAGCTTAAATACTTGCTGTGTTCTTGCAAACATTTTACTTTCTCCTTTTATTTTCTTTTTAACAAGTCTCTACATTTTATGCATTTTGCTTCTTTGAAATCAAATGTAACAGTGCTGGATAGTTTTGACTACTGTTGTATTTGCAGGGATGTTCTGCTGTGGGGTTGCTGTGCTGCCAAGCAGCACTTCAACAGTCACGTGTTGAAACATGCCCTCTGTGTTGGTCAGGGCCAGGCCAGGTTTTGCTTCTGTTCTTCTCAGGTTTGTGAGTAGCTGCTCCTTTAAACACACACTGAGGATGTTTAGCAATTTAGTCCTGTGGCCATATTGCAAAGTAACATTTGTCTTCTGTATGAGGAGTAGTACTTTTCCATCACTACTACAAAATTCTCCATTAGCATAGCATTTCATATCCAGTGTCCCTTGCTTAGGGAAAAGGAGGAAATGGTTTAAAATTGTGAGAAGAGTCTCTGAGGCCAGTGCTGAGGTGATCACAGCAGAGGGTGGTTTGCGTCAGTCACAGCTAGTCCTCTGAAGACAGTAGTAGCCAGTCCACCCCCCCGCGTTGATGAGAAGGGTGTTGGTGTGGCCTGTGGTGCCATCACAGTGCTGTGCTGTGATTTGCATGGTGACAGCTTCTGAAGCACTTGAGGGACTAAGGAGGTATAGTGTAGTGGAAATGCAAAAGAACGTTCTTTTCTGTGGCTAAACATATTTGTGCTTTTTCACCTTTTTTTTTTCCTGCAGACATGGCAATCCTGGGAATGGACATCGATGTGCAAACCATAGAGGACAATGTCATCAGCTTGGAGGTGCTGTTTAAAACGTGGCTATGTGACTATGGCACAGAGAGAGAACACCTCCATCTCCTCCTTCCATCCGGAGGCTTCAGCCACGCCACTGCACCCAGGACCACCCCAAGTATTTAATTTTCTCTCCCCCTCTGCAGGGAGTTCCTAAATCCCACAGCCTTAAAGATTACCCAGGCCTGCCCTATGGGCATGGTCCCTCACATTTACAGTCCCAAGTAAGGGCTCTGGGTGACTCTGAAAGCTGTCTGGAGTTTCTGTTGTCTCAGGCTGAGAGGGGACATTTGCTTAGAATACTTACAGATTGCTGCCATGTCCTGTGGCTGCTGATGCTATAATCCATTTCCATTCTGCAGCAAAAACGTGCCTTGAAGAGTATGTGAATTTATAGCCACTTTCCCAAGGTAAAAGGGACCTTACATACTGAGAGCCAAGGACCATCTGGCTCAGTTGTATAGCCCTAAAAATTGTGGTCCTTGTATTTGATACTAAAAGTCTGTGCCAGAGCTGCACTAAATAAAGACTGTCTCACACAGGGACTTGGCTTGTAGTTATATCTTATTGATTTAGCACTGAAATAGCTAATGTTCTAGCTGGAGCTGCCAATTATAACGCATGGGAAAATTTATAAGGAATGTGTAATTTTTTTTTCCTTCGTTAAGTCCAAGTCCCTAATCCATCCTTGGGTGAGCACTGAAAACACCAACAGCTACAGCACATCGGTGTTTCCCATAAGTTGTTGTATTGTCACTGCTGCACTGCCATGGGAATTGCACATGCGGTTCCGGTAACCCCTCTCCACCATGGTGCTCTGTGCTACTCCAGCATGGAGCTCACGGGCAGCTTCCCATCGCCATCACAGCAGCAGCACGCTTGTTTTCTTCTGGTGATCCACAGGCCAGTTCCAGGCTGGAAGCAAAGCTCATAGAGGGTTGCTGGTGGCTTTTGTGGAGTACTGTGTCCTGGAGTGCTGCGTCCAGCTCTGGGGCCCCCAGTATAAGGAGGACACAGGCCTGCTTGAGCAGGTCCAGAGGAGGCCACGAAGATGCTCGGGGGGCTGGAGCACCCCCACTGTGAGGACAGGCTGAGAGAGTTGGGGGGGGGTTCAGCTGGAGAAGAGAAGGCTCCGGGGAGACCTCTGGGGCAGATATGCTCCACAGCAAGCAAAGCAGAAAGCCTGATGTGACTTTTTATTTATGTAGTAGCTACCATAACGGCCTCCAAATGAGCACAGGCAATTACGATGTTTTGTTAAAAGTGGATTTTCCTTCATCATAATATTGAGCTTCATACTTGATGCTTTGTCTTATTATAGCTAGCAAGGCAAACCATGTTATGCTGCAGTCAGGTTTTTTCACCTTCCCACACTCAAGAAATCTGTAGAAGGCCAGAGAAATTGTATGCAGCTATATATCACCATATTCCAGAGTTACTAGTGTCATCAGTGTGCTGGGTTTCTCCGCAAACACAGATAGAAAAGCTGGCAAGAAATGTGTGGCATTGGGAAATGAGCTGCTCCCTCTGCAGCTGGCCACTCATCACCAAAACTGGAACGTGCCTGCCTGGCTACCAACCAGTCATTGTTTCATGACCGTGCCAAGCATGTGGTATTTCCCCTTGTGTGTAAAATGGGGATAGACTGTCGCCTTGTCACAGGCTTTAGCATTGTTCTTCCCTTAATAGTTGCTGTTGCTAGAAAACGTTAACTTAGTGTTTGTAAGTGCTTCGAGCATGTCATGTGCTAAACATTGCCACTTACAGCAATCTAAACCAATTGCTTCTCCTAGTGTGCCTGAAGTGCGATTTGCAGGAGAGATTGCTCGATCCAGCTCTGCTTTCTGAGACGGTTGATGGCACCGTGAGAGCAGCAGATTTTAATTCACCCTTCCAGATGGCAGCCTGGCCAGCTACAGTGCTGTATAAACTCCGGGTTGTAAAGTGAGTGTTGTTATGTGCTTTTGTGCTTGGTAACTGGAAGGCTGGTATCATAAGCAGCCTTCACTCTTTCTGTGCAGTTTCAACTAGGCCCTAATAACATCACCATAAAGTGCTAGTGAGCAAAATTCTGATGTAAGGTACCCTCAACTCCCGTAACTCTTCGTGTCATGGAACAGCACATCCCACACATGCAGACAGGAGTGTGGAGTCAGAAATGGTGTTACCATGACACTACCACTTTGAGTGTAACACCACAGATATTACTCATGCAATAGTTGTTTCCCTCAGGTGTGAAGTTCTGTAGATTGCAGCCATTGCTCCATATATAATTTTGCTGTTCTCTCACTGCCTAATGAGGCCACAGCAATTAATTGGATGTCAGAGCCTGAGCTAACTAGTTGACTAGTAGTAAAAAAGCAAGCAAAGCCTCATAGTGCTGTGTGACTTCATATAAAAGTTTATTTGCTTTCCTGTCAGCAGCCTGTGGCCGGTAAGCACAGAGCATCAGAAGAGTGATGTCTCTAGTGTCTTTTCTGAGGTGTATTTATAGGAAAAATCGTGTGTAATTTCTGAACTATACAGTTGTTCTTAAAATGATTCTCATCCTGTTAGTAGCTGAAGAGTGCTCAGTAATTGTGCATAAATGGCCCACAGCCAAAGCACTGAAGCTACTTAATAATGCCCTGTCGTGAAGCAGAAGTGTGCTATGGACAGGCAGTGTCAAGCACTGTGAAGTCCATAGTGGTGTTTGCGGTGGGATGTTGGCTCTGTGCAGGAGTAGAGCACATGTCAGTTTAAGTGAAGGATAACCACAGTCTGGTAAAAATCACTTCAGAAGAGATGTAATTGACTGGGTGAGTTATTGCCCAAGAGGCCAGATTATCAATCTGTTTTGTATGCAAAATGCATGAAGATTGGATTTGCTTCTTGGCATGCTCTTGTCAAAGCAGATACAAGGGGATCTGGAAATCGGCAAGAAAGCCTCTTTTTACTGCAGTTGGACTTTTCTGCAAGGTTTCGTAGTGACAGGCCACAGCAATACAGATGTTAGGTGCTTGTAGCAGTGTGGTAGCTGATGCTGCCATAGCCAGGTGAGCTAGTCATCTCCTGGTAGTCTTCTTGCTGTTTCCTGTTGGCTGTGCTTCACTAACACGAGCTGTATATCTGTAGGGCTCTGAAGTCCGAAGGGGTCTGTGAGTCTGTACTGTATGGCCTGCCCTTCATCATCAGGCCCACAAGCTGCTGGCAGCTAGACTGGGATGAACTGGAGATAAATCAGCACAGCTTCCATGCTCTATGTCATAGTCTTCTGGTGAGTGTATGAGAATTGCAGTTTCATGGGGGAGGATTGCCATAGAAAGGAATAGTCAGTGCACATCTAGTATGATCTGTCTAGCCTGTACCAGAAAACATGTTTCAAAAGCTGCAGCTTCATCTCATGGCCCAGTGTCAGGCTTGTAAATCCTTCCATAATGCAGAATAGTGTTCTTATTCTGATGTGTATGAATGTCTCTGCTTCTGAACCCAGCAGCCCCTACAGTGAAAGTGCTGAAGGAAGTGGCTATTGCCCATTGTTCACATTGGTTTTGGCTTTTGCCATTTAGAAAAGGAAGTGGATGCTTTTGGCCAAACGTGAGCCACAGAACACTAGTCCAAACTGGAACATCGTGGTGCATTCCTACTACATCATTGTCCCTTCCGACTCTGCCACTCTACTTGTCAAAGCAGTCGCCACCAGGGAGCTCTTGCTGCCGTCGAACTTCCCAGCTCTCCTTGCTGAACACCCTGAGAGAGCACATGGCCCTGTAGAGGTAAGTCACTGACAGCCCTGCACAAACCTCTGTGGAGAGGATCGCAGCTGTACAAGCAGGGATCAGAGAAAGGATCAGCCTTTATGCACAGGACATGCAGCTGCTGCATCTGTCTCCCTCATTGCTGGGGAACGTGGATCTCCTCAGACTGCAGAGGGAGGTGCTTTAGGCATAAGATAAATCAGTACATAAAGTGTCTCTGTTTCTTCCAGTAGATTCAGGCTTCTACATTTTCTGTTGTGCATCCATGTGTTCTTCTCCTGAGTTGTCTGCCTTTGCTTCAGGTGACGCTAGGAAGGGCAGAGCCCTCACTAGAGGTTTTAGCAGATGAATAGAGGAGGAGATGACTGTGAAAATGTCTAGTGACAGCTGGAATATGATGGAGCAATCTAAAACTTCTTCCCAGCAGCCAATATATCCTACAGCTTTCTTCACAGACAGCCAATGCCTGTCCTCTGGAGCAATGTTACATGTCTGTTGGGGGAGGGGGAAGAGGCCTTATGAAGCAGAGAGGGTGACAGTGCCCAGAAAAGGTGCTCCAGCTCGTTGGCTGATTCTGGGCATGGGAAGGACAGGACAGCATCCTGCAAGGGAATGCTTAAATCCATTAAGACCTGGTTGCAGATAAGTCTTGTTCTATACACAGCTAAGAGTGGTCCTTGCGGGTAACAGCCACAAGAGCCCTTCTCCCATCACTGCAGGATGGCACGGAGTGTCTGTAACACTCATACCTAAAAAAAAAAAAAAAGCCCTCAACACTAAAAAAGCAAAAAAGCCCAAGCAAACCCCACGGCCTCTACCTGTCACATCTCATAGCCACTATGTTCTTTCTTCTGTCTGAGCAGAGTGCCCTGAACAGCTTGGAAGTGGAAGTTGCTTATAACCCCTTGCACGTAAAAAGCAACCTCTACAAATACCTGAAGAGTGTGTTGTACAAACCTCTGCACTGGCAGCAGGCCCAGCCCAGGGACCAGCGGCCAGAGCGGCATCAACCCAAGCAGGTATGTGTCTTGCCTTTGACTAGCCTCGACAGTCTCTGCTCTGCCCGTCTGGTCTGCTTCCCGCAGAGGGGCTGAGGGCAGCTCCCGATACCCCGGCAGTACGGGGAGGGCAGCAGATGGCAGGGCAGCATCGGCGTGCAGCTGGCAGAGCAGAGGGATGTGGGTAGCATAAGCTGATGCAGTTGCGAGGGAGATGCAGACACAACTGGACAGGGCACTGTTGGACAAGCCAGCGCCTCCTTCCACAAGGTGCATTTGTATTTTGTCCCTGTATTGCAGCATCAGAGCAGAGCCAGAGCCACAGTGGCACCCCTTCTGATGGCTCCTTCTCCTGTCCAAGCGTTCAGACCAGCAGCGGTGAGGAGAGATTCCTGTGAGCGCCCCCTGCTCCCCAAAGAGTATGACGAGTTCCTACAGTGAACCCCAGGGCACTGCTTGAGCCTGCTCACGTGCAGTCAAGGCTTGGCTTGTTGCTCTGCTGCCAAGCCTTACACACTGGGCCAGAAGCGGTCAGGCAAGACACTAAGCTTGGCCTTGGTCCGACAGGCACTTCCCATCGTTTGTTCCTCCTTGTTTTATGGTTTTATTAGTCACCAACCCAGTCTGCAGGAAGCCTGCTGCTCTGGGGCCCTCTGTCCAGAGAGTCAGATATCCCCCACAACACCCTGTATTTCCCATTTTTGTCAGCACACATCACCAGCATGCCTCAAACTTTGGTTTCTGAGACTAGGCTAGTACAGGCTACAAATCACAGATTGCTGTCAGCGGGTGCAGAAAAGCTGCAAGCAGGGCGGTGAGGAAGTCAGACAGATAAAAGCAGGCAGTAACGTCAAGCTGCCCTCATCCTGCAGGAGCAGGTTCAGCAGGGTGTTTGAATAGGCGTAAAACAGGGCTCTTGAATTTAATCTTAAAGCCCAGAACGCCGTGCCCTCGAGAGCACCACTACCCATGATGACGCTGATTTGCTTGCTTCCGTAACTGGTCTCACTGTCCAACTCCCCAGCTCACAGAGGGGTTTGTAGCAAGTGCCAAGCCAGCCCTAAAGCCCTGGCTGGCTCCTGCCCCGTGGCAGCTCACCGCAGCACCATTCTCCCAGCCAGCTGCTGCTTGGATGCTCTTCTCCTTATGGCCCGTCTGTGCCTGTGGGGCTGCTCTGCAAGCCAACACGGCAAGTACTTCTTGGCAGGGTTCAGAAGATGGGGGATTGGCCTGGAGCTTTTCAGAGAGCTTCTGCCCAGCTCTTGTGCAGATGCCAGCCTGTTTTTCAGTGCAGACATGGGACAGCTGCCCCTGGCAGGGCAGGAGCTGAGGGCAGCTCAACTGAGCCAAGGTGGGATGGTCTCAGTGGGCTTCCTGGATGCCGAGCACCGGCAGTGGTTTTTCTACTTACTTCGTTTCGACAAGCTGTTTCAGAATAAAGTTATCCACCATAACGTTCACTGACTGCCTGTGGTTGACAACATGTTCTGTACGCAGCGATCCCAGCACTGCCCGGTACTTCCTGAGAAACAGCTGCAGGTGACCCAGGGCACGGGGCAAGCACAATGCTCCCAGGGCAACTGCTGCAGCCAGAGAGTGGAGCCAGCAGAGTCCAGTTCAGGAACAGGCCCTGCTAGCCACCCAGGGCACAGACCTGCTCTGCCCATACCCTGGCAGCGCTCCGCGCCTGGCACGAGGCTGCGTCCCGGGCAGCTGCTTGGGGTAAGATGTCCCAGGCAGATACCTTGAGGACAGTGCAGACACCCCTGCAGGCACGGGGACAGGGGTTTGTGTGGGTGTGCAAGCTGGTGGCTAACCCCTGCCTGTCTCTAACAAGCTCACAGCACGAGGAACTGGGGAAGGAGCAGTGGCAAAGGGTAGTGACATGCTTGTCTGTGGCCCAGCCTGGGGCGTGCCAACCAGACAATATGGAAATGACAACATCGGGCAGATTGGGGGCGCAGAACATGACATGGGGGATTCGCTTGACTGAATTGATGATGCAGATGGAAATTACTTTGGCAACCATATAACAAATACCAAACTGGGGTACAAAGTCAACAAAACACCCTGCCAATGGGAAGGAGTAAATAAACAGGGGCTTGTGATTTATTGCTGATAGAAGCTGCTAAAGAGGAAACTTGAGGAGAGGAAAAAGGGACTATAAGGGGAGGCAAATCACAAAATTGGGGCTGTTTGGGGGTCCCTGTTGAAAAGCCCTCCACCTGATCACCACAGGGTGAAGCAGGGCAATAACTGACCAACTCTTGACAGCCAGAGGGAACTTGGGTGCTTCCCTAATGCAAGTGTGAGAAGGGATATCCTGGCAGAACAGTTGTCTCATGACTGCACTACGCTGGGCTCTAAAGGGGAGCAGGTAGCACTTATAAAAGAACACACCTTACAGAACAGGAAACGGAAAAAGGTAGCCCCAAGGGGAAGAGATTTCTTGGGCTTTGAGCAGCTCCCAAGTAATTTTCTCCTGGTAAAAACTGCCCCTGACCTAGAGAGACCAAGACTTCTGCCTCTGTTGATTCCCAGCTCTGGCTGCTAGACCAGTAGTCTGACATTTCTCAGCTATTTTGGGGCATGGGCTTTTAGCAGAGAACAGGGAAGCACACAGGCTGTCCTCATATGAGGAAGTCTGATATCCAAAGGACTTCCCATGCATCACCCAATCTGGCCCGTAGCACCTGGCCTGGGCAGAAGTGAACAAAGCTGCTCGTCCAGGACCATTTCTGCACTGTAAGAAAGTGGACAGAGCAGCCAAGCATAAACCAAGCATCCCCAGGCACCTCAGCAAAGCCTTGGTCAGGACTGGCTGCCAGGATGCCATTTTCCAAGTACACAGACTGAATTCAGCCATGGCACACAACCATTGTGACGTGGCAGGGGTGTGTTTGAGCTGCACCTGGGTGCTTCACTGCTCAACACATGGAAATTAGGTGTAAGGGGACAGCAGAAGCAAGGCAAAGGAGAGGGAAAGGAGGGCCACGAAGATGATCAGGGCGCTGGAGCACCTCCCATAGGAGGACAGGCTGAGAGTTGGGGTTGTTTAGCCCAGAGAAGAGATGGCTCCACGGAAACCTTATAGCAGCCTTTTAATACCTAAAGGGGGCTTATAAGAAAGATGGGGACAGACTTTTTACCAGGGCCTGCAGTGACAGGACAAGGGGTAACAGTTTAAACTGAAAGAGGGCAGATTTAGATGAGATCTAAGGAAGAAATTCTTCCCTGTGAGGGTGGGGAGGCCCTGGCACAGGTTGCCCAGAGAAGCTGTGACTGCCCCTTCCCTGGAAGGGTTCAAGGCCAGGTTGGACGGGGCTTTGGGCAACCTGGGCTAGTGGAAGGTGTCCCTCCCCGTGGAAGGGGGAGCGGACTAGATAATTTCCAAGGTCCCTTCCAACCCAAACCATTCAATGATTCTATGAATGCAGATGGAAGAAATCCTCATCTAGGCAGAATCCATCTCCTGGTCCTAAAGTCTTACTGCTTTGGGAATAGGAAGGCTATGACCAGCCAAAGGCTGGCTCTGCATTTACCTTATTTCTTACACTTTCCCAAAGCACCTATTACACCCCAAACTGCTGCCAGAAAGGAGATGAAGTAAAGCACAGAGCAGCAGTCTGCACAAGATAACAGGTCTTGTCCACAACACTGAGCCAGAGAAGAACAGACTGTCTCTTCTGACCAGGAGAGACTAAGAGCCTTCCCTGCTGCACGCACTTCTCCGTCACGTGGCAGGGTGCATAAATAAAGCAGGCCACGTGCGGGAGCATTCCGTCTGTCTTATGCACTTACATCTTAGTCTTGAGTCGGCTGTTACGAGAGATGATGTCATTGCTGAAGCAAGAAAAATAAAATGCCCTTTCAGCCAAGAGGAATGCAGGGCTGTCCAGGGATCACTGGTCTGGCACAGATGCTGGAGCATTTTCCTTCCTCAGTGAAAGCTGGGTCAGCCACACTCAGCTCCATGGGACGGAACGGGCACAGCACACTGAGATACAGTGACCGCAGGGATGGAAGACGCACAAATACCCACGGCCGTACGGAAGGGAGAGCCCCAAGGAGGGGTTCCCTGCTCCTGGGAGGTTGCTCTTCATCGTTTAAGTCTTGGAGCCTCACACTGGAGTCATGAGCAGGTGGCCTGGGACCCCGCTAAGCAGCGCCCAGAGCTCTTCTCTGGAGCAGGCAGATGCCTGCTGCTCGTGCCTCTCGTCCCAGGCAGGAACTGCCTCAGCCTCGCAGAGCTTAGGCTTTTTTGTTCCTCCTGCAGCAAAACCCCAGTGGGGAAGAGAACCCAGCACAGGAGAACAGCCACAAATGGGTCCTGGCTACAGCTGCGCTGGGTTGTTACAGGACTGAGGCTTCCCCCTGCAACTTGGGCATCAGACCAATGCCCAGTCAGAGCTCACCACCTTGTCACCATCTCACCAATCTGGGGACCTGAACCTGGTCCTCCCAACTTCCCCAATGGTTTGTGGCTCCCTGGGTCTGAGCTGGGGCTGCAGAAGTCATGCTTAGCACAGGTATATCACAGTGCTGCTTGTCAGCTGGCTGTTTTGCTGCTGTCTGTATCAACAGGCTGGTAAACCTGCAGAAGTCATCAGTAGCCCCATCCAACTCGGGGACAGCCAATGCCAGGGTGCCTGGTCTAGCCCCACACAGAAGGGACATAAAATCTCTCAAAACCATTACCAGCACCAAAAGAACAACCTGTTTTTCCCTTGCATAGGTTTCTGCCCAAGGCTGGCCACACAGCAATCACAGCCAAACCCCTGGGCTCAGACCACAGAGTTTTGGCCATTAAGGTCAATGGGATCCAGCCTGGGCCATCCCAGGCCTTTCAAGAGCAGCTGGGAGCAGGGGGGGAAATTGGCAGAGGGATCAGGCTGGGGGAGGAGAGATCCTGTCACTAATCAACACTCTGCTGCAGCAGGGCTGGAGCCTGGCCCTGCCCAGCCTTATGCTTGGAGGCCATCACATTTGGTGCCCCAAGCCACACATAAAGGTATCTGCGAGCCTGACTCTCATACCCCTTGATCCCCTGGCATACGGGCATCCTAGCCACAGCTGAACCTGGCACATGCTTTTCTTCGTGGTCTCCTCTTAGCTCAGTAGCTCTGGCACAGACACAAACGTGCCACCACGTGAACACCACTCAGCCAGGCCACCCTGCTCCGCAGCACTGCGCCAGCACCTCCCCCTCCGCGTGCCTGACAGCCCAGACACGCCAAGGCAAACATTGCATTCTGAGACAGATTTTAATATCAAAATAATTTTGTATAAAAATACTTTTGGAGACTGATGGCAAGCAGTCTTCCACGCACCGCAGCAGATATCCCAGCCCTGCGGCCTGGTCATAGGGAGCCAGAGCAGCAGGCGCAGGGTGACACAAGCCAGCCCTCGGCAGATCAGGAGGTGGCAGCGGAGCCAGCTCCAGCGCCTGCAAAGCATGCTGGCACCCGCACAGCCACAGCTCTCTTGCCCTTGCCGTGGAAAGGGCCTCCGAGGAAACAAGAGCTCCTCAGCGCTGGTAAGCAAGAGGGGCTCTGCCTGAGCCAGACCAGTCCCCAGCTGCAAGTCCCCCCCAGGACCCACGGGGGAAGCAGCCAGCACTGCTCACGAGTGGGTCTGGGCCCCCCAGTCCCTCCCGGGCAGGTACAGAGCAGCAGCAGTTATATCTCTCCTAAGTCCTCGTAGACAGGTGACAAGCTGCACTCATCCACAGACTGCTCCTTCTTCTGCGCGTGCGGGGGCTTCAGCACCCGGCTGTACAGCACCTCCACGTTGTTGTTGTTGCTGCTGTTGAGGCCGGGTTTGACAACCCCCCTCTCAGGAGCTGCGTTCCCCCGCCGCTTGCCAGGGTCCCCGCTCCTCTCGGCACCTTTGGGGATCAAGGCTGCCTGGGGCTTGGGGGCTGGCACCGGCTTGGGGCCCTTGGCCTTGGCCTGGAAGGCAGGTACCGAGTAGTCGTCAGTGCTGGGGTTGTAGGGATACTCGTAGCCGCCCCTGCCGTCATGGCCCTGGGTGCGCCAGGCCTCGCCCATGGGCCGGGCTTCATCGTAGATGCAGGTGGGGGGGGGCAGCGAGCGGGGAGCGCAACCCTCAGGCTCGTCATAGATGTGCTCCCGCCGGCCGGGAGCTGCGGGGGCCTGGCCGCGTCCCTCGGCCCGGACCTGGTCGTACGTGCCCGAGTACAGCGGCGCTGGCAGGCGGAGCTTTGTCTCGTCCACGGCCCCGCCGGGCACCTTGGCCCCGCCGGCGGGCTTGGTGTCCACGGGCTCCGAGTACAGTGGGTCCAGCCAGGGCCGGAAGCCCTTCACTGAGTCCAGCGGCTCCGAGTACACGCTGCACAGGTCCTCGGCCGGCAGCACGACGTGCGGCACCTTGGGCAGAGGGGAGCGCGGGGGTGTGCTCAGGACCGTGGGCTTGGCCTGTGGCACGGGGAGCTCCGGCAGACTCCGGGTCTTCAGCAAAGACGTGGCGTCCCTCTCCTCTGCTGCTGCGCTGGACCGGGGCGCCAGTGCCGCTTTGGGTGCCGGGGTGTCACCCCCCTCTGCCGGCAGCTCCAGAGTCAGGCTGTCGGCCAGCGCCTGGCGGATCAGCACCACGCTAGGGCTGTCTGACTCCAGCGAATCGCAGCTTTGCCGGTTCTCCTCCACCTGCGCCTTCTGCTCCCGGATGGAGGCTTCCACCAGGCGGAAGATCTCGTTGCCCTGCTTGGTCTCAAAGGTGAAGTTCCCTGGGCCGGAGTCGCAGCGCCTGCCAGCTTCGAAGGAGAACATCACCTGCAAGGGAAGCGGAAGGGTCACATCCTGCCCAGCACCTGCCGGCCCCGCTCACTCTGCAGGCTGCGCTTCCTGCTGAAGGGCGCGTGGCCGCGGCGCTGATCCTGCACATCCTGCAAGAGACTTCATTGAACATCCTGCTCCTTCCGCCCCCCGCAGCGAGGGCCACAGCTCGGCAGGCACCAGGGGCACGCCATGCTCAACGGCTGCCCAGCGCCTGGGCAGAAGAAGGCTGCGCTGCCCAGCAGCCTGGATCAAGCTGTGAAGCTGGAGTGGGATGGACCTGGGGGGACATCACTGTGAGATGCCCCGTGGCCAGAGCTGCAGGTCCTGCTGGAGAGCTGCTGCCTGCCTTACCTGAGCAATTCCAGCAGCATCAGCTGGCACCAGACAGTCTAGAAAATATGTAGTTAGCACCGAGAATGGAGTAGGGTGAGAAGAGTGACAGTTCAGCAGGGGAAGCTATGACGGGCCTCTTGGGTAAGTCAGCATTAGTCAGGCAGAAGGGAAGCAATTCAGAGGTGAGAAATACAAGACAGAGGAACACTGCTTTTCACGGGACAAAGGCCAGAAGCAGCAGCTTGGCTACCAATAGTAAGCAAAGCATTTGCCTTACTGGCATTACTCTGTTAATGGTATAAAGTACTTTAAAGAGAAGTCTTGCACCAGGCTGTGCTCCTCAGGCCTGAACACACGCTCATATGCCAGTTCCCACCAGCAGACTCTCACACCCTTCCTGAACCTCAGCCCCTGAATTCAGGTGGGATTTTCTGCCTCACTGGGGCTCTTGCACATGCAGCGACACTCTCTGGGGTTGCTGCAAAAGCCTCTGGGCCAGACTTCCTTTTGTGGGTCAATGCTGCCAAACACAAGCACAGCCAACTTTTCACTGCTCGGGGATCTGTGGGTGCAGCTCCCTGCCCCAGCGCAGACCCTGCCTCCACAAGATGCCTCCACAAGAGCAGCTCAGTTTCCACTTCTGTTTCGGTAAAGTGACGCAGAAAGCGCCATCAGCAGAGTGCAGCTGACACCATCACTTCTATAAACAGCCCTGGGGAGACCACTTCCTCCCCATCCAACGTGGCGGGTACCTCTTGTGCTCAGAGTAGCAGCAAAACAGATCAGGGACCTGTCTTGGTGGACACTGGAGAGGGGACAGACCTACACAGGTCAGCCAGGCCAAGAGCAGCACACCCTGTAAAGTGAACAAATCCAGAGTAACTGGTGTCTCAAGGGAGCCCCTCCTGCTCTGGCCACCATCCTTCAGGAGGGATGGGTTGAACTGGGCAGAGCGAGGACTGCGGGAAGCCAAGGTCCCTGGAGGCTGGGGAGAGCTTGTGCACGGCACAGGAGGACATGCCTGCCCACGGCATGGGCTGGGAAGGGCTGGGCTGGAGAATGAGGGCAAGCCAGCCATGGGGACATCCGGGAGAGGGGCCAGCTGGCCACCGGTGCTGCAACGGCCCCGGTGGGAGTGAGGCAGTGACCACAACAGAATCCCAGAATCATCTATGTTGGAAAAGCCCTTGAAGATCCTCCAGCCCAACCATGAACCTCACCCTGACCATTCCCAACTCCACCAGATCCCTCAGCGCTGGCTCAACCCGACTCTTCAACCCCTCCAGGGATGGGGACTCCCCCCCTGCCCTGGGCAGCCCATTCCAATGCCCAACAACCCCTTCTGCAAAGAAATCCTTCCTAAGAGCCAGTCTGACCCTGCCCTGGCGCAGCTTGAGGCCATTCCCTCTTGTCCTGGCGCTGGTTCCTTGGCTCAAGAGACTCATCCCCTGCACAGCCATGCCCTCGGTGGGGATGCGTGTCCTGCTTGCCCATGCTCCTGCGCGGCAGCACAGGCAGCCGCTGAGGACAGACAGGACCACGGGCACCCCTGGAGACTCTGCTACAGCCGCTGGGGGCTGCAGCAGTTTCGGAATTTGGCAGGGACTGCTGCACGGCTGCCACAGGCTGTCCCAGCACAGCAGCTCCTCACCCTTTGGCAAGGGAAAGCCTGTGGGGGAACAGGCCTCAGTGCACGGCACGCAGGGCCCCCACCCCCCACCTTGTCCCGGCCGTATCTCCGGAGCAGCCGGTATGGCCAGACGTAGAGGATTTCATTTGTCCGTGGGTCCTTCAGGACGAGACTGTCACGCTCAGCCTTGAGCACGTAGGCACCGCGCAGCTCGCATCGCTCCGCAGCCTCGGTCCGTTGCACCGTCACCCAGAAGGTGTTCACTGTGGGGACAGGGATGCTCAGGGGAGGGTGGAGGAAGCCACATCCCAGCCCCAGGCGAGGCCTCGCCCTGCCCACTGGAGCCCCAATGATGGGGCAGCAGCAGGACAGACCCCACAGAAGGTGGCCCGAAGTCAGGGCAGGAGTAGGTCCCACCTTCGTCTCTCGAGTAGTAGATGGAGTTCACGGCCATCTCCAGGGCCGGCGCCTCCCCGCTGTCCTCTCTGCCACACCGGGCCACCATGCCAGCATCGCTGGGGCCATTTCCCTGATAAGGGAGAGCAGATCAGTCCTTGCTCCCTCTTCCCGCATCAGTCCCTGGGTCCCCCTGCGGCCACCGGCCCCCCCAGCCCTGCACCCCCACGCCCTGCTGCCCTCCCCAAGGGACCTACCCCACCCCACACAGCTTGGCCCTCCTGCGGCCATACCAAGCCCTTCCCTGCCCAGAGCCAGTGACAGACCCCAAGGCCCACCCCAAGGCCCACCTGCCCCCCATTCCCCCCGCTCCGAGCCAACACACAGACGGATGAACAGGGCCAGGCAGTGCAGGAGAGGCTTCCCTGGAGCTCCCAGCACCACCCTGGGCCCCACCTCGGCTGTGCACGGGACAAGGCACAGAAGAAAGCCGTTACTTCGGGCAGCCCTGTCCCTGGTGCAGCACAAGCCAGCCCCGAGACGCGGCCTCCTGCGGGGCAGCACCCGGGGGTCCCCTGTGCCCCTCCACTGCTGCTCTTCCGACCGCTGTGGCGTGCCCGTGCGGCTGCCCTGGTGCCAAGGAAGAGAACAGCTCTGCTTCCTCACTGATGGGCTCGGGCACAGGCCACACCGGGCCCAAAGCATCTCGGGGGCCCAGGCACGCTCTCCCAGCAGTACGAGCAAGGGAGGGGGCTGATGAGATGACCCAGCAGTGCAAGGGTCTGCGTCCTGCTCCTGCACAGGCAGGAAGGCACTGCCAGTATCAGCACACAGCCCGCAGAAGGGAAGCAGCACTTCTATTTTAGTGCCTGCAGAACCGAAAGTGCAACGCACACACTGTCAGCGACCGTGTCGCAGCATCAGGGTCCCCAAAGGGCCTGTTTGGGAGAGGCACTCTCAGTGCTACCACCCAGCAGCACAGATCCTCCTCCAGGGAAGCCCCACACAAATCAAAGGCTCACAGATGCCCTGTAAGAGCTGCTTCCACAGACTGCACCGCTGCACGAGGGTCTGTATTTGGACAGGAGCTGGAAGCTGCTTCTCAGGGTCACATGGGATGAGGTTGCAGCAGAGCATGTGTCTTGCAGAAGGCAAGCTGTCACAGTTTCAGTTTAAAACCCAGCCACATGAGCTTCTTAACAGGCAAGGCCCATAAAGGGCCACCAGGCCCTCTTGGTTGGCTCCTAAATAGAACGGGGACTACTAAAACCCAGCGTCCTTAGAGCTGATAGCAGCAGCTCCTGCTCAGCTAAAGCATCTGACGCAGCAGGGTTCCAGCCTGGGATCAGGAAGTCAAGGGCCAGACAATCTGCCGAGCCCTTTAGGGCTGTTTGACTGCCATTTCCCTCATCTCCAAAAGAAAAAGAAATTCTATTCTGAACTCCAAACTATCTCTGGCCCCAGTTCCCAAGCTACTGGACCCTGCCGTACCCTCTAGGCAGCAACGAACAACATGACACAAAATCACTGTCTCTACACAGATGACCAGAAATCACAACTGAGGACCTTCAGCTTTTTGCAGAGAGGCCACATGCAGCTCCTGTGCCTCCTGCTCCAGGCCAGGCCTTTCTAGAACACGTGCTATCCATGCAGCCTTTTGATCACCGCTTCCTAGGCTGTCAGCTTGCTTCTGGACCTCCACCAACTGAGAGCTACCATGCGAAGGAAGGTATGAGCATACCCCTGCTCTGAGCAACGTTCCTCTGCCTTGCTACTACCCTGCACCACTCCAAAGGTGTGTGCTGTGTCCCTAGCTTGGCCCCATGAGCCATTTCTAGGACAAAGGCTCCAACACTGTCTGCACCAAACAGACACGGGTGCGGATATTTTGTAATTTCCAGCACCACACCGGTGTCTCTTGGCCTGGTCAGCAGGACACGTGCTGCACAGACACATTTGGTTTGAGAGCAGACTGCAGGGAGATGCAGGCAGGAACAAAAAAAGGCTTAAGGCGAATCACACTCAGCAAACACCTGGGTCCTTGTGCGATCCTGGGATCACCAGCTGTGCAGCAGCCACCTTGCGAGGCAGCCCTGCCCAGCACTCAAAAGCCTGGAATCGGCCAGAACACAACTCAGAGCTGTGCAAACATCTCCCAGGAAGGAGAGCTGGGGACCCGTGGGGCTGGGCAGGCGCCGGCTGCTCTCACAGGGCGGTGTGGGTGACCGTACTTGTAGGCTGCCCAAACTGCCCTCGCAGGGAGGTGTCATGCTGGCTGACCACCACCTCCAGAGAAGGCTGCTGAGCTGCTACGGGGCGCAGGCAGAGGGCAGGGCAGCTGGAGGGCTGTGCCGCAGGCCCAGCACGGATGGGGTGCTCCCAGCAGCAGGCAGGAGCGAGCCCCAAGCCTGGGTGAGGGGGTGCACTGGCCCCGCAGCTGCCAGCACTGCCACCCTGGAGCCAGGTGGGTCCCAGAGCCAGGCAATGCTCTCAGAGCTCCGCTTCTGCTGCCGCTGTGGCAGGAAAGGCAGCGGCGGCTGGGCCAAGAGGAAACGTTCCTCAGCCATCACCTGGCCCTGGAGGGGGTGAGGATGGGCTCCACGCTGGGGGAGACGAGCCCGGCTTGAAATTTGGAGCTGCAACCTGGGGGGGACCTGTCACAGGGGCCTCGGAGTCCCAGGGCCAGGCGCTCTGACTGCCTGGGACCACTCACGGGTGCCCTGGGTCTCCCCGCACCGTGCCGCAGGGCCCTCCTGCTGCGTGGGGAGGGCTCACACCCGCCGGCCCCGTGCAGGCTGCCCGCGGCCACCCCCGCCCCGCCGGGGCTCACCGGGAAGGCGATTTCACACAGCTTGGCCACCCACTCCTCGCTCTGCTGCTTGTCGGCCGCGAAGAGGTAGCTCCGCTCGCTGGTCTCCAGGCGGAAGGCGGTGGTGCCGGGCCGGGGGCCGCTCTCGGCCACGGGGCCCACGCTGGTGCAGTCGGCCAGGCGCACCACGGTCCTGGCCAGCCGCCGCGTGCCCAGGCGCTCGGGCGGCGCCGACGGCTCCTTGCAGTCGAAGAATTCCAGGCGGGCCACGCCGTGCTGGCTGGCCGGGTACAGCACGAACCAGCTCCTCTTCCACCTCTGCAAGGCAGCGGGGTGGCACCGGGCTCACACCGGGGTGCGTGCCCCCACCCCCCGCCCCGCCACGGCCCAGCCGAGCGGCGGGAACCGGCCCCGACCGCGCCCGGCGGGGAGGGGCGGCCACGGGACCCTTCGGCCGCCGCCGAGCCGGGCCCAGGCCCGGCCAAACCCCGGCCCCGCTTCCCCAGTGGCCGGGCGGCGGCCCGGCAGCGCGCCCAGCCGCGGGGACGGCAGGCCCGGCCCGGGCGGCGGTGCGGAGCCCGCCCGGCTCCCGGGGAGGAGGAAGAGCCGGCCCGGCCCGGCTCGCTCCGGCCCAGCCCAGCCCGGCCCGGCCCCGGTGTCCCGCCGCCCCACCTTGGTGCCGAACTTGTGGCTCTGCTGCACCAGGAGCGGCCCCTCCTTGACCGGCGGGTCCATCCCGCGCCGCGACCCTCCGCGCGCTTCCGCCCGCCGCGCTCGCGCCGCCGGGGCGGGGCCGGGCCGGGCCGGGCCGGGGGGGGGGGGGGCGGTTCCTGTGCCCTCACCGGGCGCGGGCGCCGCTTCCCCCGGGGCGCGCGGGACGTGCCGCCCCCCCGCCCCCGCGCGCCGGGGCCGGGATCGGTGTCAGAGCGGGGGGTCCGCGGCCGCCCGGGAAGGAGCCGGCCCTGCCGCGCTGCCCGCACCCCGCGGCCACCTCCCGCCTCCAGACCCGCCCGAGGACATCGTCCCCCGTGTCCCGCGGCCGGGGGGCAGATGGAGCCCCGGCCACCCCCGGCCGCCCTCCACCCGGCGGCAGCCGCTGAGCGAGAGACTGCAGAGCCGGTGGCGGAGCCCTCGAGGCGCCCGGGGAGGGGACACGCAGGGCCAGCGCCCGGGACGGCGGGGCCCTCGCCGGACACGCCGGCGCAGTCGTACCGCGGCCGCAGCGGGGTCTGTGGGGCCGTCGGACCGGCGACCTGTCCGGCACGGCACGGCCCGGTCCGGGGAGCGGCCGGGATCGCGGGGCGCAGCGGGCGCAGAGGAGCAAACAGAGGAAGGTGTGGCTGGGGGCACCCCGGGGCGGGCAGGTCACCGTCCCCTGGGAAATGAGAGGGGTGACACCGGCTGGTCACAGGCTCGGGCCCGGCCTGGGGCCCTCCTGAAGGAGCCTCCGGCGCGTCCCCCCCAGCCTGGGGCTGCCGGCGCCTGGGCACGGCGGAGGCTCCCCCAGCCCTTCCTCTAGATGAAAGAGAGGAAGCACCCGGGGAGTGGAAGTGGAGAGCGACTTCAAAGCGACTTTCAGAGAAAATTTAAGGAATTCAGGGAGCTGGTGATCAGGTCCAACAAAATGTATTCAGAAAATCTGGCAGGCCTTTATTGAAGCGATGGGGCACAACGGAAACCACCCCAGCACTGGGGGAAGGTGGGGCTCATTGGTCAGGTAATGAGCTGAAACTTGAGAAGGAAGGGCATAAAAGTAGAAACTAGGGGGAAAAACTAGGAGGAGCAGAAAAAAACAACAAAAGTCAGGGAAGCCAAAGTATGAGACGAACTGTAACTAGCAAGAAACATGAAGGATTGCAAGAAAACCTTCAAAACAGAAGGAGGATGCTGAGCAGCCCCTGTGGCTCACTGTCCTGCTGAGGCTGAGAGGGACGGGAGAAGGTGACAGGACTCAAGTGCTCGATGGCTTCTGCCCCTCAGCCTGCCCTGATGGCTGGATGGCACGGCTAACACCCCCAACATGAGAGACAGAGGTGTGTGCTGATGCTGGGTGAGGGAAAACAGCAGATGGGCTGGGCTGCAGGTAATGAGGGTAATACCGAGAACTGGCAGAGGATGGATGGTGCTTCAGAGAACAGGAAAAAGGAGTGGCACAGTGCCTATCTTTGATAGGGGAAAAATAAGGAAGTGAAGAATTAGAGGCCACTTAGCTCAACTTTGAAGTCCAAGAAAACCGTGGAACAAATAGCCAGGTGCTCCCAGAGACAACAGGGAAGGGGAAGAATCACAGCAAACACACCTGCGTACACACAGCCCTGCCTGGCCTCCTCCTCTGACAGTCCTCACAGACAGGGTAGTGTCACGCGCACCTCTCTACCTCTGACCGCGCCGTGTCCCTGGGCACTGCAGCCACTCCGGGGGCACTGGCCTGCTCCCAGCACTGCCCCTGCCGTGGCTGGCCGCTCCAGTCTGCCCCAAGAGCCTTGAACTCCAGTGTTCCCCAGGAGCAAAACCCAGCAGGTGCTGGTGCAGGCTGTGAGGCACAGAGCAAGCACGAGAGTGGCCTTTTCCCAGCAAGCCCCAGCAGTTGCTCCCTGCACATGAATAACCCAACCTGGTAGCGCCGAGCTGGCTTTCCTGCAGCATCGCTGCCTGTGCTGCACCCAGCACACAGTTTTTACTGCCATGTGTGAGTCTGGGTATGAGATTCCTGTTCAGGGGCTGAGGCTTTAAGTACTCTGGGCTCTCCTTGCTTTGCACAGGCTCCTCCATGTCCCACTGCCGAGCTTCAGGCAGACCTCACTAGCCCACAGTGTGCTCTGATGGCCTGATGACCCTGCCAGGTCGCTGCTGGCCAGTTCCTCTTAGGGTCCCTGCAGCTTTGATGGCCTGGACACCATGACTTGGCTTCCTAGCACTACACTGACCTGCAAAGGAAGAGGGAGATGCCACAGATCCTGATTTTCTAAGCCTCTGATGCCCACTTCTGCTGTGGAAGCCTGTGCCTGTGGGTTAGATGAAATGGCTGCGGGAGGTGAGAGCTGCTGGACGGCACTCGGCAGTGCCTCTGCGGGAGGAGTGCACCCCTGCTCTCACCTGGCTCCATCCCTCACACCTGCACAGTAACAAAGTCCTGGGCTTGTTCTCTGGGTTATGATGCCATTTGGCTGGGGATGCTGGAGGACCCAGGTCCACCTTGCAATGAGCCTGGCAAACAGGGAAAGTGGTGAGAAAAAGAGCAGAGCAGTTCAGTGACATCAAACACAGGGTCCTGGGTGTAGGCAGGTAACAGCAACTGTGCAGCTGCGGGAGAGGGAACTAATGACGTGGCGGCACTTCCGCAAACCAGAACCTGTGGGATGGAGCAGATCACGAGCCAAACATGTGTCAACAGCTCAGAGCAGTGTGACAAAAGGGAAATAGCAGCCCGGCGTATGCGAGCAGGTGAGTCACGTGCAAGGCACAGCAGCCGTCCTGCTCTAATGGAGCTGGCGAGCTGGGGAGGCATCGCACCCCGCACCTGGCACGAGGGGCCAACAGGACGGTGCCAGCTCAGCGACGAATACAAGGGGACAGTGACACCGGACCACCAGGAGCAGCTCTGGGGCCTGGGCTGCTGGGTCCCGGGAAGCTGCAAAGGCAGGAGAAATAACAACCCTCGGCCCCCACCCCGAGAACATCCGCGGGGGGGGGAGTCGGGGACACGATGCTGGCGGCTGGAGTGGCACCAGCCTGGGCCCCGGTGCCACCGAGCACCTGGGGTGCCGGGAGCGCCGGGCTGCGGCTCGGGCCCCGGCGCTGCACCGGGCCGGCCCCACCCGGAGGCCCGGGCGCCGGGGGGGCTCCGGCCCGGGGGGCTGCTCAGGGCTGGCCCCCAGCCGCGGCCCCGCTGCAGCAGCGGGGCTCGGGCAGCGCCCCCCGGGGCGTCCCCCAGGAAGGGCTGAAGCGCCGGTCCCACGGCGGGGCGACTTTGCCCGGGGGTACGCGGGGGGTCCCCCGCCCCGCCCCGCCCCGGCCCGCCGCGGCCCCACCCGCCGGGGCCGCCCCCTGCGCTGCGGCGGCCGCGTCTCCGCGGGGGGGGGGGGCAGGCGGTGGAGCCGTCCCTCCGCGAGTCTCTCCGCGCACCCCTCCATCCCTCCGCCCATCCCTCCGTCCCTCCTTTTATCCCCCCATCTCTCCGTGCATCCCTCCGTCCATCCCTCTGTCCCTGCGCGCATCCCTCTGCGCATCCCTCTGTCCCTCCGCCTATCCCTCTGTCCCTGCGCGCATCCTTCTGTCCCTCCTTACAACCCTCCATCTCCGCGCATCCCCCCGCACCCCCCATCCCCCGGCGCATCCCCTCATCCCACCCCCCATCCCCCCGCACACCCCTCCGTCCCTTCGCCATCCCTCTGTCCTTCCGTCTGTCCATCCCTCCCCCCGCGCACCCCTCCACCCCCCAGCACCGGCAGGGCCGCTCCTGCGCGGCCATGGCGGGGCGGCCGCGCTTCCTCTGCGGCGTGGTGGAAGGTAGGTTCCCCCGGGGCCCCGTCCGGGCGTTGCAGGGGCCGGCCCGGTCCACCCGGAGCGAACAGGGCCCGGGAGTGGCCGCCGGGACCCTCCGGGAGCCGGGCCCTGCACAGCACCCGGTGTCTGCCCAGGGGTCCGGGACCAGAATCCCCAGAGCTCCCCTGCACCCCGCAGCCATCCCAGCACCCCCGGACCCCCCCACAGCGGGGCGTGGGGACCCGCGGCTCAGCCCCTAGCGCCCTGCATCGGTTTTATCTCTGCCCTGGGCGCGGGGGCAGCACCCCCGGGGTGTGCGGGGCGGTGCCGGGGTCTGGCCAGGGGGAGCCTGGGCTCTCCCGGCAGCTCCTATGGCTCGGCCCTGTCCTTCTGCCCCCCCCCTCCCCCCCCCTCCCCGTTCCTGCAGCGTGGCACGCCTGAAGCTGGGCCAGGCCTGGCACCACCAGGCAAAAGCATCTCTGCTGTTCCTGGCAGCGCAGCACGCCGCTGGAGCCTGCTGCCTTGCCTGGGAGGAAGCAAAAGCACCGTGCAAATAATCACAAAATAAATAGAAAGTGCAGGGATGGGGAAGCTGGGTAGTAAAAAGAAGTGAGTCAGACGAGAATCACTGGTACAGGAAAGCTGACCTGGGAAAGAGGACGCTGATGCTGCCAGCAGAGCCGCTCCGGAGGGGCCTGTCCCTAGAGAGGGAGGAGGGAAAGCGTCCCTCACCCTGGCAGCGCAGGCCCCGGCAGGAACAGGGTGCTGCGGAGCAGGGCCAGGGCAGGCCACGGGTGGTGTGTCCTACACGGAGCCCCCTGCTCCCCCCTGACACCCGGGACATCACTAGCAGCAGCCCGAGAGCACGGACGGACTGAGGCCTCTGGGTGACCTGCACCCAGGACCGGAGAGGGACCAGCTGGGGCCTGGCAACTTTGATCCCAATGTGTTCATCAGGACTTTGCTAATGGCTGTGAAGAAATTGCTGAGGGACATCCCAGATGGCCCAGAGTTTGGGCAGTAATGGTGTTGAGAGGTTACTGGTGTGATCTGGGCCATGGGAGAGCCGAGGTACAAATGCACAGCATCACTTGTCAGTGCTCATCTTTCTTCTGAAGAGCAGAGCACCAACATCACTCCTTTGAAGACGTAGCCACGGGTACAAACAGATTTTGCTGGTTTAATTTAAGCCACTTTACTGGGCAGAATACACTGGGATGGCATTTTCAACAGAGCTGCTGCTGGCGGGGTGTGTGTAGGGGGTGAGCGTCATACTTGCAAGGCAGTGTCAATCCACAGCAAAGCGTGAGTGAGGCACTTGTAGGCAGGTGCTGTACAGGGACGCCTGGGACCTCGCTGTGAGCTGAGCAGGAGTTCCTATGGATCGGGAAATGGAGAAGACGTTTATCATGGAAATACCTTCTTTGGGTGAAATGTTTGCTGGGATCCTTGAGTGGCCACAAATTTGGCCCCATGCGTGGTGGGGGATGTCTAGTAAGGTGAATATATATTATTTCAAAATAGATGGAGTAACTGTAGGTGTTCAAGCAGGTGGAAGGAAGATCTATCTGCAAAGAAGAGAAAGTTTGGTGTGTGCTGTGGCGCAGCCATTGCCCAGGGTTGGTGTTGGGGGCTGCAGGGTGGGCCTCTGCCAAAGGGAGCAGGGCACCGACCCCCCCGGCAGGCAGCTCCAGTGCACTCAGGTGCTTTTCTGGGCGGTGCTGGCCTTGTGCCAGATGCTGTGAGCTGGTTCTTTCTCCCAGACTACCAGAGTCCTTGTGCGCTGCCCAGTTCCGTGAATGCAGTCACCTCCCTGAGTGTCTGCTCCTGTTGGCCTTGTCTACTGCAGAGTGCATGGACTGATTTAAAAGTTGCCCATCTGAAACCAGGAAGCTGCCTCGATGGCTAATTGCCATCACTGTTCAAGACGTGATGTATTTTCTGTGAGACTTCACACTGCAGCTGCCAGATCTTGCAGAGACTTGAAGTGACTGAAGATTCTTCTCTTGCTCCATTTCAGTCTGTGCTGGAGCACTTACAGGTTCTCATTAACCTCCTCTTTAAGAAGCTGTCAAGTCTGCGTCTCTCCAGACCCATTTACCTGCCTCCTCTCCCATTGTCCCCGACTGAACTGGCTTACTTTCCACTGGGTATTCTTTCTTGCTGGCTTTGCAGGCAGCTCTGCACCTCCCAGGTCTTCCTACATGCAGAAATAGGAAGGGCCCTTCCGTGAAAGGTGCTGCATGTCCGGCAGTGCCCCGCTCACCGCACCCAGGCACAGGCTGGTTCCCTGTGGGGCAGAGCACGGGGCAGACTGTCCGTTCTGTGGTGCTGCAGCCTCCAGCTTGTGTCAGACACTGGTGCCCAACAACCACCTAACGCCTGCAAGCAGCAGAAGTGGAAATGTTAGGAAACACTTGGGAATCTGCTGACTCCAGATCTGTATTTCCTGCATTCAGTTTTGTTGATGTGAACCTTACGGAAGGGCAATGTCCTTGCGGCCAGCCTTGGTGCTCACTGATGAGTGTCTTTGTTAGCAGACAGCGGGTAAGGTTGCTCCCTGGTGCGCGTTCCCTCTGGATTTTCCCTTTGCAAGCTTATGGGGACGGTGTTTTCCAGTGGGGAATAGACAAGGTGTCTGTGCAATGTCTGTGGAGTCACAGTCCCAGCACTTGTGGGCACCCCTGCGGGTTGTTTGCGTGTTCCTGATCTGAACAGCTTGCGGTGGGACAGGGATCTGCCTCCAAGGCCTGGCCTGCTGCAATCAGGCGTGTGTTTGCAGGGCGTAGGGGAGAGCTGAGTCAGTGTAGTTTGGGTTGTGCAGGGACTAAAGATGGAGAAAGCAGGTTTTATAGCTCATACAGGAGTGATGATGCTCTGCTTGACACAGCTTGACACTACACAGACACAGAAAGATGCAGAGAGACACAGAGCTCGTCTCTCTAAAGAAGAAAATCTGCAGGTGGAAAACTAGGATGGATGTGCAATAGCTCTGTGCTTCGGTGCACCCCAAAATCCTGCTTGAGTGCCTTATAACCGAGCCAGCCCTCAGTCGTTTCCTCCAGGCTTGGCTTTTACTGTGCAAATTCCCCAGGTTAAGTGCTGCCTTCTGCAATTCTTCCCAGGTGCCTCCTCCTGGGAAGGACGGAAGCACAGACATCATACCCACTTGCTTGAATACCGATGCCAGCAGGATGACAGCAGAACAGATATCTGCATACCCATAGATGAACAACTGGTGGATCTCTGGGCTTAAGAGCAGCCACTTAGGGGTAGTACAGGGAGAGACTCTTTTAAGGCAGTTACTGACAATGGCATTTTGGCTTTTTTTTCCCCTTTTTACAGGTTTCTATGGGAGGCCGTGGTCTATGGAACAGAGGAAACTTCTCTTTCAATGGCAAGTACCCTGAATTTTCCTCTCTGAAGGCACTAGCCTGTGGCAGAGTGACAAGGTGGAAGCCAGAGTGCTGTGGAGGCAGGAGTGGTGAGGGAAAATGTGCCGGAGGGAGGCTCCTGGGGCTGGCCTGCCTTTGGGATGCCGGGGCGATGGCAGCGAAGGGGACTCATGCTTCTCCCAGGGCTTCTCCTCAGAGCCCCCTCTGTCCCAGCACTCTTGCAGCCCCGGATCCAGGATGGATGGATGGACGGGCAGCCCGAGGACGCTGGGACAGACGCCTGCGGGCTCTGCAGCCCCGTGCCGGCAGATGGTGCTGGGACTCTGCCCCGGCCCAGTTGCAGCCAGATGTGTTTGGCTGGGTGCCCCAAGGGAAGGGGGTCCGGAGGGGGCTGGGTGGGCACTAGGCCCTGCACACTGGCACCATGCCGCTGGCACGGGTGCTCCAGTGAGGGTGCAGACCCCCGGGGAGCTTTCGGTGAGGCAGGGTCGGCCTCTGCTGCCCACGCCATGGGAGCAGCGATGGCAGCCGGGAGGGGAAGGTGCCCCCATGGCAGGGGGGTGCAACTGGATGGTCTTCAAGGTCCCTTCCAACCCAAACCATCCTGTGATGATGATTCTATGATTCTCTGATCCTGAGGCTGCCATCCCTGCCTGGTGTGGAGGTGGCCCTTGTGTCCCTGTGACAGAAGGATGTGGGCAGGATCTGTCCCTGTCTGGTTGTTAGAATCACCTTGGGATGGGACTTGATCTGCAGGAGAGAAAAAGCCATCTCCTCACAGCTGGCGCCCGTGTGCTGGCCATCAGCAGGCTGAGCTGCGCTGGCACGACCTGCCACTAATGAACTGGGGCCCTGGGGGGTCTCCCATGGAGCATCTGCCACGGGCAGCACAGTGGTCACAGCCTGGGCAGTGCCTGGTCGGTGGGCCCTGCCCTGGGGATGGCGCGGGCAGCGCGCTGGGGAGGAGGGTGTGCGGGGCATAGCAGGGCTGTGTGCTGGTGACAGTGTGGGCAGGGTCCAGAGGCGACAGGGCCGTGTGCTGGTGACTGTGCTGGTGGTGGCACCGGCAGTCATGCACTGTGTGGGAAACGTGCTGGTGGTGCTGTGAGAGTGCTCGGGTGACAGTGTGGGCAGTGCCAGCGCAAGTGGGGACCATAGTGCAAGGACCAGAAATGCTGATACAGAAAAATGTAGCTTGGAAAATCTGGGGAAAACATGCAAGAAGTAAAGCAAGATGTGGTGTTTTAAAGTATATTGGGAATGAGAAGGTCTAGCGACGGCCTTGCCTGGTACTGGGCTGAGATGTATGTTCACGTGTTCGCACACGTGAGCAGTATGTTCATTGGTGTTTTTCTTCTGTGGAAAGAAACAAGATGAGGCACTTGTATCATGTGGTACATGAAGTGCTTCCCAGCCTGTTCATCGTGGGAAAATGTAAAACATCATCTACTAAGGAGGATAAATAAAAATAAATTAATATATCAGATGGCTCTCATACAGGAGTGCCAAAAGAGCTGTCTAGGGAGGTGTCTGCTCAGTCCTGATAATTTCCAGTGGGTCTTGGATTGCTGGGGAGATTCTGGAAGGAATTTGTACTTTTGGAGGCCAGAAAGAGCCTTATGACAGTGCACTCTGATCTCACGGTGCAGGCAGGCAGGCCCTGATCCCTCTCGTACCTGCTTCCCTTCAGCTCCAGCTGCATGGAGCATCTGGAGAGCTGGAGACCTTTCCTCTCCCGTCTCGCCTGAATGCATGTCCATGTGAGTCACCCCTGGACCCTGCCATGTCCCTGACTGCCGGGTGTGGCTTTTCTCTCCTCCGGAGTGCTGGCGGGCTGAGGCTTTCCACTGGGGAGATGAGCAGACTGGGCTCCAAGACTGTTGCTCACAGGCTTTCCGCCTGTGTCTGCGTGTGTGGCTCCAGGACAGACTCACTCTAATTCATCAGAATCCTTCCCACACTGTGGCCGCTGCTCTGGCAGCATCTGCAGCTAGCACAGAGGCCGCCGGATCTTCCTAGTCCTGCCTGACACTCTGCAGAGATTAATCTGGGGCTCTCCCTTATGCTGAGTTACCAGTGGCATGGCAGAGGGCACTCATGTTCAACTAATTGCTCATTAAGTTGTTGCTCTTCAGACACCATAGCTTCTGAATTCTTTTACCTAGGTAGGACTTTACGCTTGGCCGTCTTAAGATGTATACTGCTTGCTGAAGCCCAGTTTAACAGCCATTTCAAATCACTCGAGTGCTGCATTTGCTCTTTTATTCTCCACTTGGTCTTTGCCACCTGCAGACTGCGCAGGCGCAGCACCCTGCCGCAGGTTCACGCCTGCCCGGCTCTGCTGCCCACCCTGCCAGAGCTCTGCTCCAGCACTCACTGCTTTGCAGCACTCTGGGGCTTTCCACCTGCAGGGCTTGGCAAAAATCTTGCAGTCCCAAAGAGTTCCTCTGACGGGCCTCCTAACATCTGTGGATCAGCGTCAGTGTGACCCTGTTAGATAACGGGGTGCCAGCAGTGCTGAGCCCCGCGTTAACCGGGGTGCTCGGGAGCTGCTCTGCGAGTCTCGCTGGCAGGGTGGGCACAGCAGCTGCCACAGAGCTGTGTCCTAGAACAGAATCACAGAATGGTTTGGGTCCAACCTCCTGCCGTTCTCTGCCCAGCCTGTGTTTGTGCTGGGGATTGCCCCGACCCACGGGCAGGACCTTGCCCTTGGCCTTATTGAACTCCATGAGGTTTGCCCATCCCCCCTCTACAGCCTGCCCAGGCCCCTCTGGATGGCACATCCCTTCCCTCAGCGTGTCCCCGCACCACACAGCTCGGTGTTGTCGGCAGACTGCTGAGAGTGCCTCGATCCCACTGCCCATGTCCCCAACAAAGACGTTACACAGCACCGGTCCCAACCCCAACCCTGAGGACGCCGCTCGTCACTGCTCTCCCCTTGGACATCGAGCTGCTGACCACAGCTCCTTGAGTGCGACCGTCCAGCCAATTCCTGATCCACCAAGTGCTCCATCCACCAATTCCACGCCTCCAATGTAGAGACAAGGATGTCGTGTGGGACAGTGTCAGATGCTTTGCACAAGTCCACCAAATCTGTCCAGCACAATTTGCCCTTAGTGAAGCCATGTTGGCTGTCACCAATCACCTTACTTTCCATGTGCCCCAGCAGTTTCCAGGAGGATCCGCTCCATGATCTTGCCAGGCACAGAGGTGAGACTGACTGGCCTGTAGCTCCCCAAGTTCTCTTTATTTCCCTTTTTAAAAATGGGGGTTATGTTTCCCTTTTTCTAGTCAGTGGGAACTTCACTGGACTGCCATGACTTCTCAAATACGATGGACAGTGGCTGGGCCACTTCATCCGCCCGTTCCTTCAGGACCTGCAGATGCATCTCATCAAGTCCCGTGGACTTGTGCACCTTCAGGTTCCTGAGGTGGTCTCAGACCTGATCCTCTCCTGCAGTGGGTGGCTCTTCATTCTCTCAGTCTCCGCCTTTGCCTTCTGTAGTTTGGGTGGTGTGGCTGGAGCACTCTGGTGAAGACTGAGGCAAAAAAGTCAAGTACCTCAGCCTTCTCCACATCCCAGATAACCAGGTCTCCTGTTTCCTTCCAGAGGGGGCCCACATTTTCCCTAGTCTTCCTTTATCACTGATGTACCTATAGAAGCTTTTCTTGTAGCCCTTGACATCCCTGGTCAGATTTAATTCTATCAGGGCTTTGGCCTTCCTAACCTGATCCCTGGCTGCTCAGACAGTTTCTCTGTATTCTTTCCAGGCTTTCTGTCCTTGCTTCCACCCTCTGTAGGCTTCCTCTTTGTGTTTGAGCTTGTCCAGGAGCTCCTTGTTCATCCATGCAGGCCTGCTGGCATTTTTGCCTGACTTCCTTTGGTCGGACCATGGCAACATGTGGCACACACACATCCCAGCAGTAAACCCACAGCCTGCTCAGGGCCACAGGGTGAGGTTTACATCTCCATGCAGCTGTCAGTACGCAGGGCAGAGCTGCGGCTCCGCACCTGGGGGCTCTGTGAGAGCAGGGGCTGGAAGCCTGTGGGACACGGAGCAGCTCTGGGGAAGGAGCAGGTGCCGAGAGCCGAGGAGCTCTTGGAGGTGTGGGCTGGCCCCTGCCCAGATGCCTCTTTGCAAAGAGCCCGTCTGGAATCTCAGGTGACCCCTTGTCCTTGCTGCACAGGCTGAAGCACCGGGGGCTGAACTGCTACATGTACGCACCCAAGGATGAGCTGAAGCACCGGCTGCTCTGGCGAGAGCCCTACACAGAGCATGAGGCAGGTAGCGGCTCTGCTGGGCCCCAGCGCGGGTGGGCTGCGGGGGCCCCGGGTCTGCAGGGGTGGAGCATGGTCTGCATCTCGGCCGGTGTCAGGCTGGCTGTTGCCGCTCCTTCTGCCAGGAGCCTGCCCATTGCGGGGGGTCCTGCAGGCCCTGCCTGCTGCAGGGACACCCCCAGAGCCTGCCAGTACAAGGAGATTCCCCAGATCCTGCCCATCACATGGCATTGCCTAGGAGCCTGCCCAGAATGAGGAGCTCCCCACATGGGTCTCTGGCCGTATGCTTGAATGTCAGCACCCACAGACCCTGCGGGGAGTCCTCTGTGTCCCAAGGGACTGGAAACTGTCTCTCCTGGGCCTCTCCCCTCCAGATGCTCTCTCATGCATCCTGATGCCCTTGGCTCCTTCCTTTGGGGCCGCTGTGGTTCCCTCTCCCTCCATCCCTTGTCTCCCTCCATCCCTTGTCTCCCTCCATCCCTTGTCTCCCTTCACCCCTTGTCTCCCAGCGCTCACAGCACCGCCTCTGCTTCGTCCCCAGCCCGCATGCAGTCTCTCATCGAAGCTGCCCAAGAGCAGGGTGTGGAGTTTGTTTTCGCCATTTCTGCTGGCCAGGACATGGTGTTTTCAAGTGCCGGGGATCGGCTCCTGCTGCAGCAAAAACTCAGGCAGGTACCGTGGGCCATTCCTTCATCCTGCTGCTCCCAGGCGAGGCTCACCCTCCTGCCCACCCCGCAGGCTGCTGTGGGGCTCTAAAGCCCTCCTGCCGCTGCACATCCGGGGGTGCCCGGTGTCAGAGATGCTGTCCCAGTCACAGGGACAGGGAGCTGAGGGCTCCGTGGATGCCTGGCTGCCAGCGGGCAGCACTGGGGGCAGGAGAGGGACCAGTCAAGCCCCAGAGCTTGCTGGGCAGCACTGGGGGCTGGTGCAGGTGGGTGCTGAGCCCCCGGTCCCAGGAAGGATGGGGAGCACTGAGCCATGCCCAGCCACCTCTCCAGCCGCCCCCAGCCAGCCCTGGGGCAGGGACCATCTCCCCGGGCTGCTCTCGAGGCTCGGCCGCCTCCGCTCCTGCTGGGGGCTCCCAGTGCCATGGGGTGATGTGGGGGTGTGGAATGGGGCGACGGGACGTGGTGGGCAGCGAGTGGGGCTGTCCGGCAGCCGCACAGTGGGAGTGGGCTCCGGGCCACTGCAGCACCGACTCTGGTTTGAAAGGGCTCTTGGCCTGTGGCAAACACAGCTGTGCCCAGGGCTTGGACTGAGGTGTGCTGTGGCCACGGCATCCGCTGGGCAGGCGTGGGGGATGTGGCAAGGGGGACATGGCGAGGGGGACACAACGAGGGGGATGCGGCAAGGGGGACGTGGCGAGGGGGACGCGGCGAGGGGGACACGATGAGGGGGACGTGGCGAGGGGGACACGGCAAGGGGGACATGGCAAGGGCGACATGGTGAGGGGGACATAGCGAGGGGGACACGGCGAGGGGGACACGGTGAGGGCTGCCCTGCCCGCCCCGTCTGTCTGGGTGCCCCAGGGCTCTACTGTCCTCACGGGGCCCAGGCATCAGGGGCTCGTCCAGGGCTCGCTGCCTCCTTTCTCTCTGCTGCCCAGGGGTGCTAGCAGCCTGTGCCCATGCCTGCAGGTGGCTGCCATGGGGTGCCACTCCTTCGCGCTGCTCTTTGACGACATCGACCCCTGCATGTGCCAAGCGGACAGAGATGTCTTCCCCTCCCTGGCGCAGGCTCAGGCCTCTGTGGCCAACGAGGTGTACCAGGAGCTGGGCCAACCATCTGTCTTCCTCTTCTGCCCTACAGGTACCACCTGCAGCCGTGTGGCCCCAGCCACCCCTCCCCGGGAGCCCGGTGCTTGCCCAGCCGTGGCTCCCCAGAGCAGGCCAGGGTGTCCTCTGCACCCAGCGCGTGTCTGCTGAGAGCTGCCTGCCCTGACAGCCTTCACGGCTCTCCCCAGCCCCATTGTGCTCCTGCAGGAGCCCTGAAGAGCTCAGGACTGGGACAGGATCAGGCTGTAGACGGGCCGGCACTTCAGCAGCCGCGCATGCTGTGTTCCCTGCACCGCGCATCGCCCCAGCCCCTGTCCCTCCATCCTCGGCAGCCTCTCCTCTCCAGGTCCCTCTGCCCCTCAGGGGATGCTCTGTGCTCTCTCCCCAGAGTACTGCAGCTCTCTCTGCTCTCCCTGCCCCAGACAGTCCTGCTACTTGTTGACCATCGGCCAGGAGCTGCTCCCAGGGATCGGCATCATCTGGACAGGTGAGCGCCTGTCTGGCTGGGGCATGCAGCCCCGTGCGGCTTCTCGGTGAGAGCCACCATCTGCAGACACCGCAGCCTGTCTCCATCTCAGGTGCCAGTGCGTGGCCCTGCTGAGGTGCCCTTCGGCACTGTGGGGCGCAGCCCCGGCCAGGCCGGCGGCGTGTCGGGCTGTGGGTCTGGGTGTGCTCCCTGTCCGGGGTGGGGTGGCTTGACCCCCACGTCTGCGCAGCACCCTGCTGTGAGTGTGCATGATGGGCTGCGCCGCCCGTGTGCTCCACACGTGTCTGTACCGTGACGCTCCAGGCCCGAAGGTGGTGTCACAGGAGCTCTCAGCCGCGCTGCTGGAGGAGGTGGAGGGTGTCCTGCGACGCCCACCCGTCATCTGGGACAACCTGTACGCCAACGACTACGACTGCAGACGTGTCTTCCTGGGCCCCTACATGGGACGTGCCCCCGGCCTCGTGCCCAGGCTCCGTGGGCTGCTTCTCAACCCCAACTGCGAGCTCCAGGCCAACTTCATCCCCGTACACACACTGGGCAGCTGGTTCCGGAGTGAGCTGGGGAGCGGTGCCCACCCTGATCTCGCAGGTACCTGGCCCCCGCGCCCCAGGCAGCTCTGTGCTTGGGGCTCCAGCGCCGGCAGTGAGCTTGTGCGCCCAGGGCAGGGCCTGCCCATCGCTGCCCGTCTTTGCAGCCTGCATGGCAGCCTGGGTGAGGTGTCCCGCCTGGCTGGGCACTCCCCAGCATCCCAGGGCACGGGATCTGTGCTGGGGGCATCTCCCTGCGGGGGGGCTGCCTGCCCTCAGTTTGGCACAGGGTAGTTCCGTCAAGCAGAGCGGGGCTGCCTGGGCTGATGAGCTCCAGTTCCTCAGGGATGGAGACCACGGCAGCCCTGGGGGACAGCCAAGGCCCGCAGGAGGGGAGCTACAGCCCCCAGGAGGCCTTGGAGCTGGCGCTGCATGACTGGGTGGCTGAGATAAACCGGCAGGCCTTGGAGCAAGGTAGGTGATGGGCTCGCACCGTGCAGCATCCCTCGGCCCTGCCGGAGTGCTGGACCAGCTCTGCGGGGAGCTTGGTGGGGTGAGGGAGCCCCATGCTCTGCACGTCTGCATCTGCGGCAGCAGGGTCTGTGTGTGTCATGGGCAGGGGTGGGTGTCCGTTGTGCCACGCTGCCTGTGGGGGTGCTCCTGCCCTGGCCGCATCCCAGAGGAGGTCTCCTCAGCTGGCAGCGTGGGAGCCTGGGCCGTGATACGGCTCTGGAAAAGGGGATTCAGCCAGGTGCAAGCTTGGTGTTTCACAGTATTTGCCTCTGCAAAGCCTGTGGCCTCACCAGCCACGGAGGCCCGAATTCCAGAGCACAGAGCGATGCAAAGCTCGTGGTCCTGGTCCCTGCCACCTTGGCAGATGGAGCTTCCCGGCATGGCTGCCCCCAGGGCCATCCTGCCCCGCTGGCAGCAGTGTCCGTGCGGGTGCCGCAGGGGCTGCCCCCTTGCTCCTTTCTGCCAGGAGGAAGGACCCCGGGACACCCCAGTGCCAGCCTCAAGGGCGGAACGAGGCTGCAGCCCGGCACAGCGGGAGGACAGGGGGTCATGACCGACCCCCAGCCCCATGACTCTGTTCCCAGTGGGACAGACCAGCACGGCCCTGAGCCCTGCGGCATGGCAGCAGGGGAGGGAAGGAGGAAGGTGACCTCGGAGCCCGAGAAGGGCAGTGGGAGCAGGTCCCCTGCTGATGGCCAGCAAAGCCCTGTGGGGGACGGGGACCAGCTCACCACGGGGAGCAGAGGGAGCTGTGAGCCTTCCTGTGCTCTGCCCGGCACGGCTGGGAGTGCTCAGTCTGCAGGAACACCAGAGACTACCGAGACCCTCCACAGCCCAGGTCCCACCATGTGCTGCAGCAATGGGGCCAACACCAGCCAGAACCTCTCCCTGCCCACCGGTGATGCCAGGGCGGGGGGTGGCAGCCCCTGCCAGCCCCCCAGAGGTACCCAGCCTGAGGCCAGCAGAGCTGACATGCCCCAGACACCCCCAGGGCCGGGGGCTGGCACCAGCCCTGGCCCCACAGCACCACTCACCGACGGGGCTGGCACCAGCCCTGGCCCCATGGCACCACTCACTGATGGGGCTGGCACCAGCCCTGGCCCCACGGCACCGCTCACTGACGGGGCTGGCGCCAGCCCTGGCCCCACGGCACTGCTCACCAACGGGGCTGGTGCCATTCCTGGCCCCACGGCACCGCTCGCCGACAGGGCTGGCACCAGCCCTGGCCTCACAGCACCAGTGACCCCAGAGGAGGCTGGGTCCAGCCCCATGGCCCTGCTGACCCTGGAGGAGGCTGTATCTGGCCCCACGGTACCACTGACCCCCAAGGAGGCCAGGACCAGTTCCACAGCACTGCTGACCCTGGAGGAGGCTGGGTCTGTCCCTGTGGCACTGCTGACACTCAAGGAGGCCACGTCCAGCTCCACAGCACCTGTGACTCCAGAGGAGGACACGTCCAGCCCCATGGCACCGCTGACTCTGGGGGAGGTGCGGATGCTGGTGGAGCTCTTCTACCTGCCCTACCATCATGGGCCACTGGCGCAGCGTCTCCTGGAGCACTTTCGGTGGCTCTGGGCAAACAGCCTCAGTGTGGGGGTCCCAGCCCCGGCACCCGATGCCTGCGAGGTAAGGCTGGTCCGGGCGCTGCCGCGGGACGACGGCTGTCACAGCTGCGCTGACGTTGGGTCCGTTCACAGGGCATGCGGTGGCGCGGCCGAGCCCGATCCTTCCAGCTGCTCTGCGCTCAGACGTGCCGCCTGCACAGCCGCTTCGTCAGCAGCGCCGGACGGGCATTGCTCTACGACCTCCACCCCTACCTCTGGGACATCCGCAACATGCTGCTGGCTGCCGGCGCCCTCGTCCTGTGGCTGGGTACGTGGCTGATGCCAGCCCCAAGCCAGCCCCTGTGGCCCTGTAGCGCATACTCACAACCTGGCCAGATCCAGCCGTGTTGAAGTGCCGGGTCCCCGGGCACTGCAGCACACCCAGGGCATCTGAAGCTTGTCCCCCCCTTAAGAGGTGAAGGTGTCAGGGACCCCAGACCTCTGGCAGGGGGTCCCAGGGTCAAGTGCACCTCCCCTTGACGCCTTCCCTGCCGCTGGCCTGTGTCCTGTGCTCACCAGCTCGCCTTCTCTGCAGACGGCCATCTGCTCTGCGACCCTGACCCCAAGGGCATCTGGGGAAGCTGCTTTGGCTGTAAGTACCAGTGCTGCCCCAGCTGACACGCCCAGGTGGTGGGGCCCTGGCTGCTGCCCTCCCTCCCCTCCAGCCCAGCAGCCAGCACTCGCCATCAGGCTGCCCTTCCCTGCACACGGCCAGCCGAGCGGAGCCGGAAGGGCCACGGGAAGGCCGGCACCGCTCTGTGCCCTGACATGCCGAGGCAGGATGGGGCACTGCTGCTGGGGACAGGGCAGTCACCACAGCAGCTCTTCCCCATCTCTCAGTCTAGAAGGAATGGCTATTTCTAGGACATGGTTCCTCAGCCCTTTTAATCTAAGGACCCCTTAGCCTTTCTGGTAAAAGGGATCTGTGGGCCCTTGGGAGCTGTAATGCCCCAGGTGACAGAGGTGAGGTTGGATTTTGAATGCCTGTGCATCACTTTGGAAGCCCCTGTTCCTCTGGTTCAGGGCTCCTGGTTGCTCTGTGACCCTTGTGACCTCTTACAAACCAAGAGCTGTCACCGATGGCAGCCTGGGAGGGTCTCTAAGCTCAGTGTGAGATGGGGCCGTGTGCCTTGAACCACTTCCACGGGAGAGCAGCTGCCAGGTCCCGTGCCTGGGCTGCGTGGCAGATCCTCGGGGCTGTCTGTGACCAGTGTGGATTGCGATGTGGCTGTGTGATGTTGCTGATGTTCCCCTGCCCCAGCAGGTTTTTGTTCACCTTGCGTGTGTCTGTCTCCTGCTGCCTCCAGGGTGCCAGAGCATCACTGCCCCGATCCCGCTGCGGGGGGACGCTGAGCCCTGGGCACGTCGTGGGGGCCTCTTTGGAGAGCTGCAGGTGAGAGCATGCCTGTGTCCGTGGGGGCGAAGGAGCCGTCGGGAAGCTGGGATCCCAGCAGCAGCTCCTGGCCCTGCCACTGGGTTGCTGCAGGCTTGGGAAGGCTGAGCTGCCCTGGGCTTCTGCGCCTGGGCTGCGGCTCCTGGGGTTTAGGATGCCTCAGAGGGACCCTCCTCCTGCTGCCTCCAGGATGAGGTTTGGAGCTGGGACAGCCGTCTCCCTGATGGACTGTGTCTGTTCCAGGCGCTGCTGCCCGTGGGGAACAGCTGTGACCTTTTCTACCACCCACCTCCGCTCTTCCCGTCCAGCCAGCTGTACCTCCTGCGCCCGCTGCTGCCCCTGGACAAGGTGGGAGGCCTGGCCCCAAGGGTGGCCTGCACGGCTCGGGCCAGAGCTCACCGTTGCACGGCCTGTGCTGTACATGCGCTGGCACCATACGCGCTCGCCTGCTGCCGACCCCCAGACTGAGCTGGCAGTGCAGGGTGATGCAGGTGGGAGGGGGCCGCTGGGGTCCGGCCCCCGCTTAGAGGAGGCTGGGTCGGGTCACCGGGGCTGTGCCCAGCAGCGTGTCAGCCCCCCGGGCTGGAGAGCAGGCGCGGTGGCCAGCGGCCATGGCAGGGACCATCACTCGCCTCCCAGCGAGGAGCACCGGGCAGAGCCCCTCCTGGCAGCCAGCAGCGGGGGGGCCTGGCCCAGAAGTGAGCAGTGGGCACAGCCACAGATAAACTGGCACAGGCTCAGGGTGGCCTGGTTGCCAGGGCGTTCTCCAGAGCACCCCCGGTGCTGATCTCCAGTGGTGGCCACGAGCAGATGCCAGGAAAGATCCAGACAGGACAAGTCTGGATGGTGACCTGTGGCTCTGGGCACCGCTCATCTCCCAGTCGGTCCCTTCTTCAAACACTCATCCAGTTTACAGGGTGATTCCCCGCTGGAGAGGCAGCAGCCTCTGTCAGCTGTGACCTGCTTGTGCCAGCCCCCGCTCTGACATCCAGCGGTTCGATGAGATGGGGAGGGAAAGGGAGAATCGGGAGGTGGGTGGACACAAGTTAAATGCTGCCGAATCCAGCAGAGCCCTGGGTTCCCCATGTACCAGACAGTCTGCAGCAAACGCCCTGCTCCCTCACCCTGCTGCCTCCCCTAGCTAAAGGACGTGCTCACGCTGCAGATCCAGCCGTCATGGGCACACCTGCACAGCCCCACTAAATCCAGCCCCGGCGATGCACAGCTGCAGCGCCTGCCACGAGCAGAGGAGGAGCTGAAGCACAAGAGCAGATTATAATAGGCTGCAGCTGCCAGCAATTCCCATTGCAAGAGCTTGTTTTCAATGGCCTGTTGTCAGATTTCATCTGATCAGGCCAAACTTTAACAAGCTGAATGTCTGTGTCCTGTGGAACTTGGGGAGAAAGATCCCGCTGAGTGCTCCCAGCCCGTTCTGGGAACGGTGCTCCCAGGTGCTGTCTCGCCCTTGTTGTTCAGCCCTCGGGGCAGCCTCTCCTCTGAGCAGCTTATTAGGATCTTCGTTGTGCTGGTCCTGGGAGCAGCAGCAAACTCCGATCTGACCAAGATGGGAAATTTTGAGATGTCCCACTTTGCACATGCTCAGTGGAGACTTGAGTTTCAGTATTGGTCTCGCGGCTGCTCTGGCTGCTCTGAGCATGCTCCCTCCTGGGGCGAGCCGTGTTTCTTCAGCAGCTGCGGCTCTGGGATGCCTGACTGGAACGGCAGTTTCTCATGTTGAAGTGTTGCTGTGCCGTGGTAACGAGCCTCAGAGGCCAGCAGAAGGTGGTGCGCGGTGCATCACTTGGGGCAGATGCCAGCGTCCTTGGATGGCCGAAGCACTCCATCCCTTCACCCCTGCCCCTGGCCAGGACACGCTAGGGGCCGCAGCCCCGGTCATGGTCCCTCGGGCGGCTGCTGGTGCTTTGGCTGGGGCTGTGGCAGGGGCAGCAGACAGTCGAGGGGCAGCAGTGGGGGAGGGATGGGGCAGGGATAGGGCAGGGATGGGGCAGGGCAGGCAGAGCCCGGGCTGAGGTAGATCTGGGTCTTCCAGGGAGAGCTTTACCGAATGTGCCGGGAGAGTTTGGACTGTGACCCCGAAGTCGCAGAGATCCTCGCAGCCCACCCTGATCTCCTCGGGGACAGGTGAGATGTGGTCCCTCTGGGCTCCCTCTTGCCAGGCTGTGCCAGGCCTGGCCACGTGCTGGGTGGTGCGGGGCCGTGGCGTGAGGCTGTGGCTTCGCCTCGCACCCCTGCGGGGACCAGCTCTGCCTGCATCCCAACAGGTCCCTGTGCTCATGTCCAGCTGGGGATGGACCCAGTGTCCAGCCCGGCTGCAGGGGGCTGCGGTGGCTCCCCTTGGCTGAGCGCTTCTGCTGAGTGGGGTCTCCAAGGGATGGTCCAGTGGGTGCTGGGGTGCCGACCTGCTGGGGCAGGGTGGAGGAGGTTGGCTGGTCTGCGCTTTCCCGGGGGCAGGCTGGGCTCAGCAGCACTCCTGCTCTGGCTGGCAGGCTGTTGGGCAGCTTCCTGAGCCTGAGCCCCGAGTACACATTTGTGCTGGAGGATGAGGAGGGTCCGTGTGGCTACGCAGCTGGAGCACTCTGCGCTGAAGGCTTCCTGCAGCAGCGAGACAGCAGCTGGCTGCCAGCCCTACGGCACAAGTACCCCCGAGACCTGGGCACAGGTGCCCCAGCTCTGGGACAGGTGAGGGGGCACCTGGAGCAGAGGGGAGCCAGTAGGGGGGGGCTGGAGGGGGTTCCCTCACTTGTGTTTGTCTCTGGCAGGATGCCCTGGAGGAAGCGCTGCTCTTCTTCCACGCAGAGCTGCCGGCGGTGCCGCTGCCTGTGCTGCAGCGCTTCCCCTCCCTGGTGCAGCTGGGCACAGCCCCCCGTGTGCTGGACGTGGGGGCCAGCCACAGCCTGGCCATCTGCCTGCTGAGCGCGCTCAGGGCCAACGGTGAGCACGGCCTCCTCCCGCCGGGGGGGACTGAGGGCCCCTTGATCCCGCACAGCCCTGTCCCGACGGCTCCCCTGGCCACCCCAGAGCTGGGAGCGGCCTCACCTGCACCCCACCCCTCAGCGGGGCTCCCGACCCCTCTGGAACACAGCCTGGCCCCAGCTCCCAGGCACCCACCGTGCCCCTCCCGCCCTTGGGGACACGTGGACCCGGTGCCAGAGGGCAGAGAGAGGCCGATGTCCTTGTGGAGGGGGCCCCAGCCACTGGCCCCCAGCTCCAGCACTGGGTTCCCGATGCCGGGGGCCTGACCCCTCGCGTCCCTTCCAGGGTCACGGGGAGTGTTTTGCCAAGTCAGTGCCGCTGACCAGCAGCAACTGAGCTTCTATGGCAAGCTGGGCTTCGTCGCCCTGCCGGTGGCCTGGAGCAGCTCTCCCGGCGCTCAGCTCCTGGGACGCCTCCTCTGAGCAGGCTGCGGTGGGTGCGGGCACGGGGGGACAGTGCCACGGGACAGGCTGAACCCCCATCCCACGCAGCATCGGTCTGAGGGAGCCGCAGCAGCGCGGCGCCTTGAGCAGGGCAGGTACTGGCGGTGGGGACGTGGCCTGGAGGTGAGTGGGCTGTCACTGGGCTCTGTGCAGGGGACGAGGCCATGGGACCCTTGGGCGACAGAGAGGTATTTCTGCCATCTCAGGAGAATTTGGCATCAGGGCCCCTCTGCTCCTACCCTGCCTGTTCCTGCTTGCTGAGCACCCTCCACCTTTGCTGGGGAGCCAGCAACGCCCCCAGGCCGTTTGCAGAGCACCAGCTGGGCGGTATTTGGGGTGGGGGTCTTGGAGCACGGCCCAGGGCATCAGCACTGAGGAAGTGTCACTGTCCCGCAGGCTGGGCTGTCCAGCTCTCTCCTCGCCACACACTGGTGCCGGGGCTGGCTCCCAGCACCAAGGACCTTGTCTGTATGGCCCGATCTGGTACGGGACACGGTGAGGCAGCCTCCATCTCTGCTGCCAGGGGCTGAGGGAAGTGCTGTCTGTGGCAATAAAGCATTTGCTGGGCTCTCACCATGGCTTGTGTCTTGGGGGAGGGTGTTGGGGTACCAGCGTGTCCCTCTCACACCCTCACGCCCACCCTCCAGCCAGCCCTGTCTGCCCCCTCACACCAGCTGTCCTCGCAGCGGGTCCTGTGTCACCTCACACACAGCAGCCCCCACCACAGCCGCCTCTCCAGCTGCCTGCCAGCCCTCGGCCCCTCCCACAGACCCCAACCCCGTGGGATGGGACCCCCAGGCCCCGGCCTTCCCTGAGGCTGCCTTGTGGGTCTGGGGGCCTTGCGTGTCCAGGACAGGTGGGATGGCCAAGGAGGGGGTGGGAGTTGTCCTGCTGCAGCCTTTGGGAAAGTGCTGGGAGGGGGCAGTGGACGGAGAAAACCGCCACTGAAAGTTTCTGCTCCGTGCTCTCCAAAGCCAGCTGCCCACGGGCCCACGGGCGAGGGGGAGGTTGGGGCAGGGGTGGCCAAGAGACCGGGGGGGGGGGAGGGAGGGGGGGCGTCGGTCAGCCCTGCCCTCCCCTGCGCCTTCGCACTCCCCGGTTTGCCGTGCCCGGAGCCACGTCCCCATCCCCGGCGCTGCCGAGGGTCACCCGGGTTGGGCGAGGAGCTCCTCGGTGCCCCCGGGCTGGTGGGAACCCAGCGCCCACGGCCACGCGGGGGAGCGAGGCCCGGGGACCCTCCGCAGGCGGGCGGGGGGGGCCGGGCTGGCCCGAGGAAGGCCCGGGGCTGCCCGCCCCCCACCCCCAGCGGGCAGACCCACCCCCGCCCCCGGAGCGGAGTGGAGCCCGGCCGGGGCGGGGGCCCCGATGGGGCCGGCCCCATCCTGGGGCGGTGGGACGGGGGCGCGGGGCCCATCCTCGCCGTCCGGGCTGCGGGGCCGGGCCGGGGCCGGGGTGGCGGGGCGGCCCCGGACACTTGGGCACGGCGCGGGGCGGGCCAGGGCGGAGAGGGGCGGCTCGGCTCGGCACGGCTCGGCTCGTCTGGTCGCTCTCGCTCGGCGCTGCCGGAGCCGCGCAGCCCGCGGGGACAAGAGGTACCGCCCGGGGCAGCGGAGCGGGACCGGCCCGGGGGCGGCGGGGCTGGATGCGCCGAGCCCTGCCCGGCCCCCGCGGAGCCCCCCGGGCCGCGGGTGGAGGCTGTCGGGGGGCTGTGGCGGGGTCGCGGAGCGGAGCCGGGGGGGGGGGGCGCTGCGTGTCTCGTGTGGCGGCTGCGGGGCCGGGCCGGGCTGCGTGGGGCCGGTTTCCCCGCCCCAAACCCCCGGGCGTGGGAGCGTGTCCGTGGGATGCCCGTGGGGTGCCGGGGCGCGGGCTCCGCCGTTCCGCGGCCGCAGGGAGGGTGCCCGGTGTTGGCTGCAGGGCGCGGGCATCGTGCGCGGTGCGATGCCCGTGGCTGCGCCGCCGGTCCCCGGGTGGGAGGGTGTGGGCAGGGCAGGCGGGGGGGGGGTGAGGGCAGGGCAGGCAGGGTGCGCTTCCCGCGTGCTCGGTGGGCAGGGCGCCCAGCAGACCCCGCAGGTTCGCGGGGTGCCTCGTCGGGGCTGTGGTACCCTCGCGGGCTGCGCCAGCTGCGGGAGGAGCGTTTGCTGAGCTGTGGTTTACAAAGGCCGGTGGAGACTCAGGATTTCCATGAAGATGGAATTTGCTGTGGCCCTTGGGGAGAGGAGGGATGAAGGGATGTGAGGAGGGAGGGCTGGAGGGCTGCTGGCTCTGCCCCTCCCCAGAGGAGCGGGCGGGCAGCTGAGCAGGTCGCCCATCTCCCAGTAGCTCCAGGCAGGCTGCTCCTCTTCTCCGGGGTGCCCGAGCCCCCCAGACCCGCCGCTCGCCCCCCAGCCTGTCCGGGCCATTGAGACCATGTGGCTGATGGCTGCAGTGTCTGCACATTCCTCCAGGGTCTTCCCCTCCCGGCAGCAGCTGGTTGTCCCCAGGGCTGCCCCTCCAAGAGCCCAGGGGAGCCCGGAGCAGAGCAGGCAAGTCCGTGGCAGAGCCGAGGGCCCTGGATGGTGTTAGGAACTGCAGAGAGCTGTACTATGACCTGCCCTGGCTTAGGGGGTGATGGCGGGACAGGGGGACATCAGGCAGCCCACTGGGGCTGGACCCAGGGTCAGCAGGGGAAGGGGGGCTCAGCACCGGCGAGCCCTCGGTGCTCTGCCCCAGCTGATGCCCCAGGAGCCGGCCTGTGCTGCCCACAGCAGCGTCCCTGTCGCTGCCGGGGATGGGGGCAAGCTGTGGGGTGGCGTGGACAGGCATGCTGCTGTCGGGGCAGGGAGGTCCCAGCCAGCGGGAGGTGGGTGTTGTTCCGAGGTGTCACCGAGCTGGCCAGGGTGCCCAGGCTTCTGTGGTGGCCCTGGGCTGCACCCTGGTCCTTCTGAGACCAGTTCAGCTGGGGAGCCCTGCTGCCTTCCAGACCTTGGCTGTGCTCACCCTGGAGATCTGAGCTCATGGGGTCCCTGCAGGCCACCGAGCGGGGTGGGGGTGTTGGGGCTCTCCCAGCTTCTGCACACACGCTCCCGGCACCCCAGGGCTGCCAGGAAGCAGCAAGAACGAGGCAGGCCCATCCAGGCAGCTGGGATTGCGAAAAGGCCAGCGCTGGGCTGTGTGTGCCGGGGCCCTGGGGAGAAGGGGGGGAAGGAGCCCAGCGCCTGAAGCCATGGGACCCACCAGACCTTCTCCTGCCCCGAGTGCCGGGGATGCAACCCCACGCTCTCAGGGATGTCCTGGCGCAGGCCTCGGCAGAGTGTGACTGTGTCACCCCTTAAACTTCCCAAGGATAAACAGAGGGAGCTTCTTCCTCCTAGTGCTGGCAGGTTTCCCAGGTCTTCGGTCGCTTGTGCTGCTCTTCTCAGAGTCCTTCCAGTTGTCACTGCCTGGGTTGCTCCGTGTCCCCAGCTGCTGAGAGAGCGGGTTCCTGCGGGCCCCGCCGTGCCTGGCCCTTCCCCACTGCCATGGCCTGGGATGTTGTCCCTGTGCCGCAGGGATGCCCCGCGCTCGGCTGCCCTAATGCAAGCTGATCAAACACGCTGACCTGCCAGGGGCCCCGGTTGGTCAGTCGGGAGCTGCCCCTTTCCTGGGGTCTGTTTGATGTTCACTAGGGTTTCACTGGGGCAGACCAATGTCCCTCGGAGTGTCCAGTGAGTGCCAAACAGCACATCAGATTTGAACAGTCCCTGGGAGCCAGCAACCCCCCGTGGCTCCGGGCACCCCTCGTCGGCACCGCTCACCCCTCCTGGCACAGTCGAGCCTCTGGAGGGGCAGCCGCTGTGTGAGATGCAGCTGGGGGAGCGTAGCGATGGTGGGGGCAGTGCTGGCTGGGAGGGCTGCAGGCCGGGGGTGGCTCTGTCCTGGGGGGACACAGGAACCAACGTCATCTGCTGGGACAGGCAGAGCCAGCGGGGCTGGCGTGGGAGCAGGTCGAGCAGTGCCGTGGCTCCCGCTGCCGTGCGGGGCTGCGCTTGGCACCGAAGGGTCCCTGCACCCGTGCCGGCCTCGGCAGTGCGGGGCTGAAGGTGGGGACGTGCAGGGGCCCCGGGGTTTTGGCCCCGCAGGGTTCTCGGACACCCCACCAGCTGTGCCGCGGGCTGGGAGGTGGCTTGGGGCCCTGCACACACCCGGCCGGGACATTCCTGAGGTTTCCTGGGCAGCGGCGAGGACCTGGGCTGCTCTCCCGCTCCCACGCCCGGCTCTCGCTCAGGGCCAACCTGTCCTCCCAAGCCCTTTCCACTTGCAGCCAGAGTGCTGCCGTGTGTCTGAGTGGTCTCGCACGCCGGGGCCGGCACGTTCAGCGCGGCACGGCACGGCTCAGCACAGCACTGCACGGGCTGGCCGGCGGCTCTGGCAGGAGCCCCGGTGTGAGAGGAGGTGGCCCCTGGCTGGAGGCAGCTGGCAAGCAGGACAGCCGGGGCACTGGGGAGGTGAGGCCGGGCAGGATTGTGCCCGGCTCCTGTCCAAGATGTGCGGTGGCAGCAGCCAGGGGACGTGCCCGGACCCCCCGTCCCTCCCCCAGGCGACTCCCGGCCCCCTGCCCCTGCCCTGTCCCCAGGCTGTCTGCACCTCTGCCCTTCTCCCTTGCTGGGCACGTGCGTGGCTCCTGAAGATTCCTGCTCCTCTGGGAGCACCAGAGCTCCTGTCCTCCCGCCGTGCTGCTGGTGGCCCCTGTGCTGGTTGGGCGGGACCTGTTGCCCTTGTGCTCTCGGCAGGGATGGCTTGTGAAGGCTGGGCAACTGGGGGCACCTTCCCCTGGCCAGAGGTGGGAAGGAGGTGGGAAATCCCCCTTGGGTCTCTGGTGCTGGGTGATCAGCCCCTGCAGGGTGGAGGGACCCCCCCAGCTTGTCTGTCCCGGCCGAAGAGCCCCAGCCCGGACAGGTCTGGTGGCAGGCGGCAGGACGGCTGTGCCGTGAGGCTGCAGAAAGGGGCTGAACCCGGGGGACGCTGCGCACGGAGCAGCCCCGTCCGCTGACCTGCAGGTCTGGGCCGCAGCTCCCGGGGCTGACCCGCCGGGTCTGGGGGGGGCTCCCTGTCTGGGAGCAGCAGGCAGGAGCGGGCAGAGCCTGCCAGCGGAGCGGGGGAGTCGGGCAGCGTCACATGGCTGGAGAAGAGTAAACGCACTGCTTGCGTTTCAGAAAATGGAAAAAGTGATCTGGACAATGAGAGCCCTGTTAGCCGGAGCGCCCTGGCACATGGGCTCGGAGCACGTTCAGAGAAGGGGTTAGCGCAGGAACGGGGAGGCAGCTTGGGCCGTGCTCCGGGAAGTTCATGCTGCCCGACAGCTGTCCTGGGCTGGGTGTGGGAAGTGCTGCGGGCCCAGGCAGAGCTCGGCCGGGCATTTCACTGGGAAATTCCAAGATGAGTGTCGGGAGGTGAGGACAGGCTGAGCTGCGAGGGCAGAGGTGGGAGTGAGGGACGCTGGAGCCTGAGCAGAGGAAAGCCATGACCCGGGAACAGAGTGCTGAGGGGGGCAGTGAGCTGGGTTTAAGGCAGAAACGGATGGTAGAAGTCTGAGCAGGTTCAGAAGCAACTGAAGAACTGTGAGGCAGAGAAACCCACGGTAGGCTTTCAAACACAGAGGCTGAGGTATCTGAGCTGAGGTGGCAGAGCAGGGCTGCAGCAGGATGTCCTGCCCTGACACGGGGCACCTTCTGCTGCTGCTGTTGGGGTTGGGGTCCTGGGCTGGGGCACGTTTGTCCTGGCCTCACACAGCCCCGTGGCTCTCACCCCCCCACCATGGTGCTGCCCTCCCAGCATCAGCTCTTCTGGCCGTCCCCGTGCCCAGCCGGCCGTGGGCCCGGGGCTCTGGGCAGGGCTGTGGGGCCGCAGGCACACGTGGGGCTGCCCCACGTCACTGCAGGGCTGGGGCTGAGACCTGTTGTCACGCCGTGTCACTGGTGTCAGTGATCCCGTCCGGACCACCAGAGCCTGGTGGTCGTGCTGCCGGGGCTCCGTGGGGCCTGGGGCTCCGTGGAGGCGGCGCTTTACTGCACAAAACCCAAGCACTTTCTTGCGTGGTGTGTTCTGCTCACCGGTCCTACGTGCCTTGTTCCTAAATGCACGGACTTAAATTTTCCTTGTAGCCAAGGATTTAGGCTGCATGGTGCTGTTTTGCCAGGCTGTCCGCATCACAGTGCACACTCCCACCCATTTCTGTCTTCGCAGGAGAGGACTTTTTCCCCCTCCAGAGAGGGTTTTGCTTTGAAAAGCATGTGATCCTCACCAGAAAGCCCCTGAATGGTGACTTCCCCGTTGTAACCACATTTCAGTTCCAGCAGGTGACCAGTTTTAATCTACTTAGTAGAAGGTGCACTGATTTCGTTGAGTGCTAATTATTCATTAAAAGGTGGTGCAAGATGAATTGAATGCCTTCCAGTCTCAGCCTGTTATATCAACACAGTTACTCCAATTAACCAAACCTGTGATCTCATAAAAGGTCACACCAGCTTTCTGACACAGGCTATTTCTGCAGAACTGTGGAGATTGGCGTTAATTGTGCTGCTGTCCTTTAGTGTTTTGCTGACCCATTGCAAAACAGCCTGGAGCCAGCCTGCCTGCCGTCCACATCGGAGGAGAGAATCTTGCTTGTTCAGTGCAGGTGCTGGTGAAGCTTTAGTCCTCATGCGCTTGCAGCTTCCCCAGTCTCCCAAGGTGTGTTAGAGTTAGCACCGAGAGGGCCCAAATTTGTGCATTGTGAAAAGCGGTTTAGCTCTGAGGATTTACAGTGCTTCGTTTGCGCAGGGGGGGATGTCCCCTCGGTGACTGGTGGGTGGAATAAGAATTGTTTTCTTACTCCTGTGAGATGGTAAACTCATCCCTTCGGTGTTTCCCAGGCAGAGCAGAGGTGTGGATGGAGTGTTCCTGCCCTGCCTGCCCCTGGCAAGCCCAGAGACCCCCTTCCCCGAGCCATTGGCAGGACTGGGGTGGCCCTTTGCGCCTGCCCTCCTCTTTCTCCTGCCATAACAGGCTGATTAAAAGGTTCAGCAAAGCGTTTCCCTGCTGCCTGCCCACAAATATGCTTCCTGCTGGGCTTTGTTTTGTTCTCACAGTGCCAAAGCAGGCAGCCGAGGTGCGGGGAGCCCGGAGCCAGCTCCCACGCACCCCAGGACTGCGGGCTGCCCTGGGCCAGGGTGCATTCCTGAGTCCCCCATGGGCTGTGAGAGAGGGGAGAGCTGGACCTGGTGCTGATGTGATTGCCCCGAGGGCCACCACAGTGTCTCGAATTGGCCTGGACTGGTGGTGTCAGTCCTCTCATTACCCCTCACCCTCTCTCCCTGCAGGCACCGGGCGCTCACCCCAAGGCACTTGCTGCTCTTGGTGGCACCTCCAATGCGGCACATGCCTGAAGCGGGGGCAGGCAGCAGGTCTGGGCCCCTTCAGGGGTTTTTGTTGGTGCGATGGGCGTGGAAAGGGGCTGTCTCTGGCCACTGTCCTGGTTTGTCCTTGCCTTGGGTCCAGGAGGCATTCCGAGAGGCTGGAGGGGTGACCCAGCCTCCATCATCTGGAAAAGTGACCAGAGCAGGAGCGGGGCTGGTTCCTGCTAGCGGAGCCTCTGCAGAGACCCTGCCCCAGGTGCCGGCGGGGCAGTGGGTACATCATGCCAGCCCCCAGCCCGGTGCTGGTGGCCAGGCTGGCGCTGAGGGCCCAGAGAGGCTGTGCTGTCTGAGGGGGGACCCCCCGGTGCCTTCGCTCTGTGAGGGGCCCCTTCCCAAAGCCGCTGCAGGGACCTTGCTGCCACCCCACAGGTGCCAAGGGGCTGGGAGCAACAGGGCAATGCGCGGACAGGCCCCAGTCCAGGGAAAGGGGCTCCTACAGCCGGCACCCAAATTGCAGCCACGGTCCCCGAGGATGCCCTGATACAGCCCTGAGGTCCCACCAGACTGGCACAGGGGCAGCGAGCCGTGAGGGCGTGGGGATGGAGGCTTGCGGGAAAGCGTGCCGGGCACGGCAGCGCACTGCACTGTGGAGAGGGTCTGCGGGAAGGGTCCCTGCGGCACAGCCCCATGCCGGGAGCACCTGCGGGGTTCGCATTTGTTTTTCTTCCTCTGTAACCCTGGAGCTGAACGTTGGAGTCTTAAATCACCCCTACTTGTGGGTAAACCAGTCCTTGCTCTTTTTGACTAAGGTCTAATGACAAGCCCGATCGGTGTGAGCATGGCATGCAGGGTCTGCTCTCGGGCTGGGGGATGTAGGATGCAGAGACGGATTTCTGGTGGGCCTGTCCAGGAGGGTCCCAGGTTTGGGGGTGTGCTTTCCGACCCGTGGAGGGACTGGCTGGAAGAGTGACGTGATGCTGCGGTGACAGGAGGCAGGTGGGTCCTCGGCAGTGCTGGGCATCAGAGCTTTGCCGTCAAAAGTCAAAGCACAGCCTGCAGCAGAAATGCTGTTCCTGGGCTGTTGTGGCACCCGCAGGGTTAAAGTGGTCCCTGATGGGATAAATTGGAGTAGTGCTGGGAAGGGAAGGCGGTTCACAGAGAAGTGTTTTCACCATTGTTTGCCGATGGGACTGGTGCAGGAATACCACATCTCCCTCAGGTATTCAGGGAACCGCAGATGTTATTGCAGAGCTGGAGAAATGCCGCGCAGGGAGGAATGTGAAAGGCCGCAGCTGCCTCGCTCCTCACGGTGGGCAGGAGCCTGGGCTGGCAGCCCCTCGCCGCCAGCGGCCTTTGTGTGGCTCGTGGTGGGTCAAGCTCCTGGCCAGCCCATCCGGGCTTTCCCTGGGCCCTGGTCCTGTGCCAGCCCGCTCTGCTCTGGCAGCCGATCCCCCTCCCTCCCAGCTGGCTCTCCCGGGGGTGACGCACACCCCTTTGCCTGTCCGCCCTCACTGCCTTTGGCGCGGGAGATGCAACCTGGTGGCATGGTGGGATGTTGGTAGTGGCCGTTCGTGGAGGGGCGCGAGGTGCCGGGGGGGCTCTGGGCAGATCCCCGGCCAAGAGCAGCCCAGGGGGTGCCGGGCCGATGCGGGGGCTGTGTGTGGGAGGCACCGGGTGGGCAGAGAGGGTGGGCTGGCTCTGGCCAGGGACGAGACCCATGGGTGTGCTGGCACGGAGCGGAGCCGCGTGTGAGTGGGGGGATCGCCCGGCGCCGGCTGCGCCACGGGAGCTGGTGCTTCAGCGTCCAGCATGCTCTGACCCTTCCTGCCCTTGCAGAGCTGAGCTGCCATGGGAAGCTGCGGCCCGCGGGCACGGCAGGAGCTGCTGGTGCTGCTGAGCGTGTGGCTGTGGGTGGGCAGCACCCAGTCCACCCCCCCAGCCCCCACGCATGGCCCCGGCCCCCAGCTGAAGTTCCGCCTGGCTGGTTACCCCCGCAAGCACAACGAGGGCCGTGTCGAGGTCTTCTACAACGACGAGTGGGGCACCATCTGCGACGACGACTTCACGCTGGCCAACGCGCACGTACTGTGCCGGCACCTCGGCTTTGTGGCTGCCACCGGCTGGGCCCACAGCGCCAAGTACGGCAAAGGCGTCGGTAAGAGGGCGGTGGGTGCAGCCATCCCGTTCTGCATGGGTGGGGGCCAGCCTGGCCGCTGCCACTGGGGGCTGTGCATGCCGCAGGTCTGCGGGCACTGTTGGTGGGGCTGGGGGGCAGGTCTTGCGTGTGCTGAGTGCCAGCATTGCGGGTGTGCGCAGGGGGGGTGTGAAGACGCGTGTGTACGCACACGCAACGCAGGCGACGAGGCTCCACGTGTCTGTGTGAGCTGCCCTGCGGGTATCCGGGGCGCGGGGCGGTCGCTGACACATGCTGCGGCTGCAGGGCTGCGTGTGCCGGGGCTGCTGTGGGGTACGGTGCAGGTGAGGGGCTGTACCGACCCCGGGGCGCACGTTATGGGGAGCTTTGTGGTGGCAGAGCAGCCTCTTGGGGAGGTGGAAGCTCCACGTCTGCGGATCCCCCGCTCAGGGCTTTGCTTGTGGCATTTCGCTGGCCTCAGGGCAGGGCTGCCAAGGGAGGGCTGCCCCCAGCCCATATCCGCGCCCCTGCTGCACCCCTGTGCAGGCCCTGGCTGTGCTCCACCAGCACCTTCCCCGCTCCCAGGGGATGCTGCGTGGGTTTGGCCCCCCCTCACCCCGGCCCTGGTGCCTGGCAGGGCGGATCTGGCTGGACAACGTGAATTGTGCCGGCGGTGAGAAGAGCATCGGGGACTGCAAACACCGGGGCTGGGGGAACAGCGACTGCAGCCATGAGGAAGATGCAGGTGTCATCTGCAAGGATGAGCGCATCCCAGGCTTCAAGGACTCCAACATCATCGAGGTGAGGAAGCTGCTGGCCAGGGTGGGTGGCCGGTGCTGCCCAGGGTCATACAGAGTTGGCTGCCCGAGCCCTGCCACGTGCAGCCCCACCAGCCCTCAGTCCCCCTTGAATATTTGGGAGGCAGCTTCCCCACCACACGCTGGCTGGCTCCTATGGGCAGGACCAGGGGATCGTGTCAGTGCCCCCCCTCAGCCCCAGCACACGGACTGTCCCCATCTCTCCATGGAGAGGGGAATGTGCTCCCCCACTGCCTGGCCCCCCAGATCCACGGTGCCCCTGAGTCACCTGAGCACCCATTTCCCTGGGGTGCACCCAGCCCAACCCGGCTCCAGGGCTGCAGGGAGCAGGCAGGAGCCAGCGGGCAGCCTGGCAGCAGGCACATCCCTCCCCTGCCCTGCCTGGGAGCATGGAGCTGCCACGGCCACCCTGAGCATCCTGAGCTGCTGCTTCCCCCCACAGCTTCTCTGGGCCAAGGGTCTGTCTCACACCTCTGCACCCTGTTTTCTTCTTTCTCCTGCCTGCCGGGGATCCTCAGTCCCAGATCCGCTCCTCCAGCACGCTTGGCCTCTTCCTCTCCCTCTTTCCCTCTTCCAGACTCTGTTTCTCAGACCAGCTCTTGTGGGCCCCTGTCCCCCCCCAGCCACAGTGCCTGTGCAGGACGAGGCTCTGCTCAGGACGTGGCTTGGGCATGGGGCCATGGCACAGCTCTGGGCACGGGATGGCAGGTCTCCTGCGAGGCGAGGGGGGCTGTGGCCATGTCCCAGCACCCCAGCTGCTCTCCAGCTCTGGGCGGGTGGTCTGGGCACCCTCCCTTGGGGTGCAGGGTCCCGAGGTGGCAGGACGGCAGCACTGGCTTGCCCAGCTGTGCTCCCAGGAGATGCACCTGGGGGTCGGGGGGATGTGGGGCTCTGGCTGCACAGGATGGGGTTGGTTCCTTGGCCACCCAGGGACATCGGATGTGGTCTGCAGGGACGCAGGACCTGCCCGTCCCTGTTCTCCACCAGGGACTGGGGTCCCTGTCTCCCATGGGTGCCCACATCCTCGGGGCGTTCCTGGGAAGGGGCTGGCAGGGAGCTGGGGCAGCGGGCTGCCACGCAAGCCTGGGCTGCCCTGTGCCCCGCAGAGCGAGCAGAGCCACGTGGAGGAGGTGCGCCTGCGGCCGGTGGTGGCTGGGGGCCGGCGGCAGCTGCCGGTGACGGAGGGCATCGTGGAGGTGCGCTACAAGGATGGCTGGGCACAGATCTGCGACGAGGGCTGGAACAGCCAGAACAGCCGCGTCGTCTGCGGCATGATGGGCTTCCCTGCTGAGAAGAAGGTCAACAGGAACTTCTACAAGTGAGTGAGACCGTCAGGGAGCCCACGGGGTGTCAGAGCAGAGCTGGGAGCACGGGGCTGGGGCAGGGCTGGGGACAGTGCCAGGGACATGGGGCAGTGCCGGGGGAACAGCAGGGGCCATGCTGTTGGGCACTGTGGCTCCCCAGCATCCCTCCCATCCCTGCTGCCTGTCAGTCTCAGCCCCAGCTGGCCATATGGGCTCTTGCTAGCCAAGCCAGGGGCCTGTGGTGTGGCCATGGCTGCCCACCTGCCCCATGCGCCACCGCAGAGGCTGCTCGAGACGGCAGCTGTTGTACCTCCACATTTCCCCCCAGCACAGAGTTTGGGGGTCCCCATCTGAGGGGAGGTTTGGCAGTGAGCCAGGCAGGGATGCTCCAACAGCACAACGGCCCGAGCGAGGGCTGCAGGGACGTGGGCACGGACCCACTGCCCGTGGCACGGTGCCGGTGCTGCATGCGCGCTGACCGGGCAGCCGTGGTGTTGCTCCTGCAGGCGGTTGAGGCGTGCGGCCAGGATGAAGGGCCGGAGCCTGAGGCCAGGCAGCAGGTAAGGGGCTGGGGCGCCCCATCTGCTGAGCCCTTGGCAGAGCTGGGCTGGCTGGCCCCACCGGTCTCTGCCATCACAACAGATCCTGGCACAAATGGATCTGGATGGAGCAGACCAAGGGCCCAGGCTGTGCTGGGCAAGCAGGACAAACGCCACCCCGCTGGGACCTGCCTGTGCGCACCAGGGTCCCCCATCCCCCATCAGAGACAGTCTTTCTCCCAGGCTGGCCATGTCCCATGCACCGGGCAGGGGTCCTGGCAGGGGGGTCAGGGTCTGCGGCACAGACCCGCTGTGGGCAGGACCCCCTGGGAGGTGTGGAGGGGGCCACAGCATCCTGGCCTTGGAGCGGAGCCATCTCTCCTGGCGGATGGGGAGGGAGGACTGTGGAAATGGGCTGCTTTCTGCAGAAAGCAGTGGGGAAGCTGGAAAGGCTGCGCACCCCTCCCTTCCCCGCAGGGTGGGCGGGTGCAGGCATGGGAGCGCTTGCTCAGCCCTGCTGGGTGCCGGGGTGATGGGCACCGTGACAGGCTTGTCCCGAGCGCTGCATCTGCTCAGGGTCTCTTGCACCCTCTGCCAACCCGCTCTTGCTGCCTTTCTGCCAGTCCCAAGGGATAGTCTGGCTGTCCTTTCCCTCCATCCCTAAGCTCTGCTGCCGGATTTGGTGGTGGGTTCAGGAAGCCAGAGACCATCCTCTCTGGGCCATGGCCTGGCACCTCTTGCCTGAGCCCACGGCTGCGTGGAGACATTGCTCTGCCCCCAGCACATGACCATGCCCTGGTCCCACCACCTTCCCTATGCTCCGAACCCCTTGTGAGCTCTTTGTTGTGGCACTTCCCAGCTTTGTGTCCCCAAGAGGCGCCCTCGCCAGCTCCTGCAGTGGTGATGGAAATCCAAACGGGATCAGCCCGGGGGGTCTCCTCAGACCCCCTCCACGGGTCCCACTCTTTGCAATGTGCTGTTAAGTCTCTGATTTGATGCTGACTGCCCCTTCTCCAGGGAGCGGGTATTTCCCCTGCAGCACTGGGTGAAATGCTTCATGAAATCCATGAGTCTGGGGTCTGCTCCCTCCCCTCTACCCGGAGCAGGAGCTGCCTCCTGAAAGCCACGCGCTGGTTTGCACGGCTGCAGTTGTACGTGGGGTCACAGGATAATCCAGGCTGGAAGGGACCTCAGGGAGTCCTGGTCCTGCCACATGGAGCAGGGTCAGCCCAGGACGTCATCCCCTTGGCTTTTGAAAACCTCCAAGGATGGAGATCCTGCAGCCTCGTGGCCTCTGCTCCAATGTTGAACAGCCCTCGTGGGGAAAAAATTTTCCTTACACCACGTCTGAACCTCGCCTTGCCAATCACGCCTGTTTTGTGCTCTTCCCTCCCGTGGCTGGAAGCGCCAGGCTCTGGCCTGCTGGCAGCCCCGCTCCCCCATCTCTCCTCCAGCCCTGACTGCCGTGGTGGCTCTGCCCAGGGCCCACACCTCTTAGTTGATGAATTTCTTGTGCTGGGGACCCAGAACTGGCTGCAGGATTGAGATGCGGCTTCATGAGTGTGAATGGGTGCTGCTGTCCTCTGGCTGATGTCCTGGGCTGTGTCCTGGGGCTTGCAGCCTGTGCGGGCTGATGCAAACCTACCACTGGCCAGCGGGCTCAGTTGCCAGACTTGGTTTTGCCTTGTCCCTGGGAGGCTGTCAGTTCCCTGTTTTGGGGTACTCTGCTCCACTCCTTGCGCTCCCTGGGGTTTTGGCCCTGCTCGGCATCTTCCTCCCCGAGCGAAGCAAAGCATCTGAGCGCGTTGGGACCATCATGTGTGCGCCGGGCCCTGGGCAACTTCATCTTCCCCGCATCATGCAGTGTGCACCCCAGGAGCTCCCGTCGCTGGTGGGGGGTCCCTGCAAGCCTGAGCGTGTCCCACCGTGCCCGCAGCACTGGGGAGGGTGCCCGCCGCCCGCACTGCTTGCTTGGTGCTGCGCTTGTGGGGCATCCTGCCCCCCTCGGACCACGGCGCAGTGACGTTGTCTGGTGTCTGGACAAGGACATGGACACACCTCACTTGCACCCGACAGATCAAATCATTGCCCTGGTGTTTGATCTTCTGCTGTGTGACAAGGCAGCCTGGGATGTTGCTGCATCCAGCAGTTTCCTGGTGGGATGTGGGCAGGAAACTGCATCACTGCTGTGCAGGGCAGTTGTGTCACGTTGCTGTCACCCATGTGTGACGTGAAGGGGACGTGCATGAGTCTCCCTCAGGGGCCAATGTGCCCAGTTGTCTTCAGTCAAAGCCGGGGCCGGCTGTGCTCCCCGTGTCACTGCAGCTGGCGGAGGTGGCAGCCAGAGGCCCTGGGCTCCTTGATGGTTGTTTTCTGTTTTCCAGGCTTGCCTCCAAATCTCAGACTAAACAAAAGCGCAGGGAGGACGTAGGGTCCAGGAAGAGGTAAATGGCTCCAGTGGAGAGCCTGATTGCCAGGAGCCCTGCTCAGCCCTGCCGGAGTTGTGCGTGTCCCCATGCTGCCGGGGACGTGGAGCAGGCGGCTGGCGAGGGGCGGGCACCTGCAGACACGGCGCGTCTCTCCCTGGGGGATATGGCGAGGGGCGCGGGCAGCACGTGCAGCTGCAGGCAGTGTGGCCGTCGACACCTCCGCTGCCAGCTGGCCATGCCGGTGGTGTCTCAGGGCTCCTCCCTCCTTGCAGGCTGTTCACGGAGCGGCAGCAGCTCAACTACCGCCTGCACTCGGTGTCCTGTGCGGGGACAGAGGTGCACCTCTCCATGTGCACCTTCGAGTTCTACCAGGGCAACGCCTCGGCCGCCTGTGGCGCCGGCATGCCCGCCGTCGTCAGCTGCATGCCTGGGCCCCTCTTCGCCACTGGCAGCGCCCACAAGAAGAAGCAGCGCCAACAGCTGCAGGGCCAGGTGAGCCCCGCGGGGAGGGGGACGAGTCCTGCGGTGTCCCACAGCTGGCCGCTGCCCTGCCACAGGGCTCTGTCCCCCGGCCTGCACCCGAGGGCAGGTGTGTGGGTCCCTGGGTGACCAGCTCACGGAGCAGGAGGTGGGGATGGTGTCCTGCCCCTGCACACCCCAGAGTCATGGCCCGCAACCCCTGTGCTGTGCCGTGCCCTGACCCTGCTCCCCTGTAGCCACGGATCCGGCTGAAGGGCGGCGCGAAGGTCGGCGAGGGCCGCGTCGAGGTGCTCAAGAACAGTGAGTGGGGCACGATCTGCGATGACCGCTGGAACCTGCTGTCGGCCAGCGTGGTGTGCCGCGAGCTGGGCTTCGGCAGCGCCAAGGAGGCCCTCACCGGGGCACGCATGGGCCAAGGTGAGGCTGCTGGGGCGGAGGGGCCAGGCATCGCGCTCCTGGGGCTGCAGGCGAGGCGCTTGTCCAGGCGCAGGGCTCTCCTGGGCTGCGGGGAGCCATGGCCGGGCTGGTCCCTTGGGTGTCCGGCTGCCAGTCCTGCGTGGCACCGGGCTTGGCCCTGAGCATCCCCAGGGGGCTGCGGCCACTCGAGCTGGGCAGCAGCCGTGGGGGCCAGGAGTGCTCCCTCGCTGCTAGCCGAGGGGCAGCCACGGGGCCGTCCCTGTGTCACCGGGCCCTGAGCTCGGCGGTGCCCCTGGCAGGGACAGGGCCCATCCACCTGAACGAGGTGCAGTGCCTGGGCACCGAGAAGTCCCTCTGGAGCTGCCCCTTCAAGAACATCACGCAGGAGGACTGCAAGCACACAGAGGATGCGGCCATCCGCTGCAACATCCCCTACATGGGCTACGAGAACCTGGTGCGCACGTTTCCCCCTGGCCTGAGGCAAGGGCCACCCTGGGGGGCTTGGGGAGTCTGTGGGTGGGAGCCCCAAGCTGCTCCTGTGAGGGGGGGGGGGACGGGAGGCTGGGGGGGGCTGTGGGCACCCCATGGAGCCTCGCTGGGTGGGTGGGGTGGGGCTGCTGCTCCCTGCTGCTCTCCCTGCTGCCAGCCCCTGTCAGCTCCCCAGCAGAAGCACCAGGAAAAAAATCACTGTGGGCCAACTAGGAGATTTTTTTTTACTGATGATGAAATGAGCAAATGGAGACGCATGTTCCTGTTTGCCCTGGCCTGTCATTTCATCCACTTTGGGCTTTTTAACCTTTTTTAACTCTCCCATACCTGTCATTTCTGAAATGGGAATGTCATTTCAAAATGAACCGGTTTTCCCTGCTTCGGTGAGACAATTCCCAAAGTCACAAGCAATTTCTTGCCCCCAAACCTGCCATGTTGGTTGAGTTCCCTGCTGACCAAAGCTGTGCCCGTGCTTCTGGCTGCCCCCTCCCCATGTGCCCCGACACCCCCAGCCCAGGGCCCGTCTGGGTGCCGCAGCACGGCCCTGGCTATGCCGGGGATGGGGACGGGGGCTGGGGATGACTGTCCTGTGGGACGTGGCCACAGGAGCATCACTTGCCACACGATGATGCTGCCACCGCCTTTCTCCGCAGATTCGGCTGAGCGGGGGCCGGAGCCGCTTCGAGGGGCGGGTCGAGGTGGCAGTGGGGGCAGGCGACGGGGAGCAGCCCCGCTGGGGTCTGGTCTGCGGCGAAGGCTGGGGTACGCTGGAGGCGATGGTGGCCTGTCGCCAGCTGGGGCTGGGATTCGCTAACCACGGCTTACAAGTAGGTGCCAGCGCCAGCTCAGCCAGGGCAGCGACCCGCCACCACCACTGCTCCGTGGGGATGGAGATGGGAACAGGGATGGGGACGGGATGGGGAGGAGGGTGGCATGGCGGGGGTGCCACTGATGGCCCCAGGGCTCCCCCGCAGATCCGCCTGGCCGGCGGGAGGACAGCATTCGAGGGCCGCGTGGAGGTGAAGCGAGGCAGTAAGTGGGGCACGGTGTGCAGCGATGGCTGGACCACCAAGGAGGCGATGGTGGCCTGTCGCCAGCTGGGCCTGGGCTACTCCCTGCATGCGGTGACGGTAGGTGCCGGCGGGGAGGCCCCGGGTGACGCCCCAGCGAGCACAAGGCACCGGCGCTTCCCAGATGGGGGCTGTGTGGGGGCAAAGGGATGCGGCCGCGCTGTGCCGCGGGACGGGACCCTCATGGGCAGCCCGGGCGCGTGGGCAGGGCCGTGGCGGGGAGCTGGCCGGAGCCTGGGCACCCGTGGCAGTCAGCCACCCCACCCTGCCTGTCTCACCCCCTCCCTAGGAGACGTGGTACTGGGACGCCAGCAATGTGACGGAGATGGTGCTGAGCGGGGTGAAGTGTGCGGGCCACGAGATGGCCCTGAGCCACTGCCGACACCACGGCCCCCGCCTCAGCTGCAGGAACACAGGCACGCGCTTCGCTGCAGGGGTCATCTGCTCCGAGAGTGAGTGGGGGGGCTGGGGGGTGCTGCAGGTAAAGGGGCTGCAGGCGATGGGGTTTGCAGCTGGCGAGGCTGCAGGGCCGGCCTGGGGAGGGCACACGTCCCCCCGGCCTGCGCTGGGTGCTCGCCCCGCCCCTGTCCCCACCGCCCCCGTGCAGCGGTGTGGCCGTCCGTCCCTGAGCTGCCGCCTGCCCCCCAGCCGCCTCCGACCTGCTGCTGCACGCCCCGCTGGTGCAGGAGACGGCGTACATCGAGGACCGGCCGCTGCACATGCTGTACTGCGCCGCCGAGGAGAACTGCCTCTCCAGCTCGGCCCGACTGGCCAACTGGCCCTATGGGCATCGCCGCCTGCTCCGTTTCTCCTCCCAGATCCACAACAATGGCCGTGCAGACTTCCGCCCCAAGGCCGGCCGGCACTCCTGGGTCTGGCACGAGTGCCACCGGTGCGTGCACCACGCAGGCAGGGGAACGGTGGGGAGAGGGTGATGGTGCTGCTGCGGCGGGCCGGGCGAGGGTGACACCGGGCGAGGGTGACTCTGGGCAAGGGTGATGCTGGATGAGGGTGACACAGGTGAAGGTGACACAGGTGAGGGTGACACAGGTGAAGGTGACACCAGTTGAGGCCCCTTCTGCTGCCCCAGGGTCCAGTTTTGGCTGCTCCAGCTCAGGGCTGACCCTGGAGGAGCAACGTTGGGGCTGGGGCCTTGGGGAGGCAGGGACGGGGCTGTAGGCTGAGCTCCTCACTTGCCAGGGCCACCTGGCTGGGGACAGCCATGTCCCCTCCCGGGGCAGGACTGAGCCCTGCCTGACCTGGCAGCACTGCAGCTCAGAGAGGGGGCCGTGGGCACCTTCCCCTAGCGAGGGGGGGGGTCTGCAGGGCAGGGTGAGTCTCCTGGGCCCCGGGCAGCCCCCGAGCTCCCCGCAGCCTGGGCACTGGCGCAGCCGGGCGCTGCCGGCCCCATCCCGCAGGCACTACCACAGCATGGACATCTTCACCCACTACGACATCCTGACACCCAATGGCACCAAGGTGGCGGAGGGACACAAGGCCAGCTTCTGCCTGGAGGACACTGAGTGCGAGGAAGGTGGGTGCTGTGAGGCCTCACGGCACTGTCCCCGTCCCCGCCGCATGCCAGGGCCGCAGCAGGGATGAGCCGCGCTCTCCTCCCACCCGCAGACGTGGCCAAGCGGTACGAGTGTGCCAACTTCGGGGAGCAGGGCATCACTGTGGGCTGCTGGGACCTGTACAGGCACGACATCGACTGCCAGTGGATCGACATCACAGACGTCAAGCCAGGCAACTACATCCTGCAGGTGCTACGGCTGAGCCACCCCGGCCCCACGTGCACCCCCAGCCCCCCATGTGCCCCAGGCCCTCTCACCCCACTCTCCAAGCGGGCTGGAGCCCGGTGGGGCAGCGCCTGTCCCCGTGCGCAGAGGCGTGCAGGGCTTCAGCCCGTTCCTCTCCCAGCAACGCCACTCAGGGGCACGGGGTGTGCAGGGACGGGGTCACACCCCCCTGCCCCCCAGGCAGCCGCCAGCTCCTGGGAGCCTCCTGCGCACCCCACAGCAGCCAGGGAGACAAGTCCTGCCAGGGCTGGGGGGCCACATGGCGGGCAGCAGCTCCACCAAGGCCAGGAAGGCCCAGCCAACGAGGGGCGGGGGGGCTGCGACCCTCATGGCCCGCACCCCACAGGTCGTGATCAACCCCAACTTCGAGGTGGCAGAGAGCGACTTCACCAACAACGCCATGAAATGCAACTGCAAGTACGACGGGCACCGCATATGGGTGCACAGCTGCCACATTGGTAACAGCCCGGGACGCGGCCTGTGGGGGCGAGGGGGCGGGCGGGGGTGCCCCAGGAGGCGGGGTGGCAGTGGGGCTGGGGGGGCAGGCGGCGGGGCTTGCGGGAGGGTGGCCCGGGGTGGGGGGAGGTGGGTGGCAGGGCCAGTGCAGCACTGGCAGCTCTCACCCTCTGCTCACCCAGGCGATGCGCTCAGCGAGGAGGCCAACAAGCGGTTTGAGCAGTACCCAGGGCAGCTCAACAACCAGATTTCGTAGGGCCCCAGCGCCGGGGCAAACGGGCATCTCCCTCTCTCACCCCACACGGCGGGGAGGCCGCTGCTGGGGGCTGGCGGGGAGGCCGCGTGCCCGGCCCCGGCGCCACCGAGCCCGGCCGGGGACTGCCCCGGCCTGGCCGCCGCCGGCTGCCCTTCCCCACCTCGGGGAGCTGGTGCTGGGGCACAGCACAATGGCCCCTCCCGGCCCGGGACCACCCCAACCACTGACCAGAAGACTCTGTGCCCATGTCCCCCGGGGACGCACGCAGGTATGGGCTGGGAGGTCCTGCACCCCCACCGGGCCCCTCCCTGTTCCCAGTCCATCCCAACCTGCTCCCTCACCCAGCCCTGGCTCCTTCCCCCGCGGCTCTGCCCTGGACCAGCCCTGGGCCCCCACACCCCTGCACAGCCCGGCCGAGCCCCGGGGAGCCCCTCGACCCCAGGGACGGGGCGGCTGCCCCTGCCCCAGCGGCTCCGCCTCCAGCTGCCCGGCAGCAGTTCTCACACCCATCTCTTAGTCGTAATTTTATTTTCTCGATAAAGTTGTCAGTTCTATGTCCCCAACGGCTGCTGGCTCTTCTCTGGGGTGGGACGAGAAGCCTGGAAGGGCTGGGAGGCTCCAGCACAGTGTGGGAGCTGCCCCCCCCATCTCCTGCAACCCCCAGTACCCACGGGGAGCCAGGATGCTCCCCCTTGCCCACACAGACCCAACAGCCAGTGTGGGGCTGGGGAGTGGCCGTACTGGTGCTGCTGGGAGACGCCCGTGTGGGCAGAGGACGGGGCCAGCCAAAGCCCCAGCATCACTGCCCTGGCCTGGGGACAGACGGGGCCCCCCTGGCGCAGCAGGGATGGGGGGAAGTGCTGGTTCCACCACGCCAGATGCAGAAATCCCACCGCGGGGGCGCGACCCACGAGGATCATGGTCTCACAGGGGAGATGGGGCTGGCGCAGAGGGGGCTGAGCCAGGGGCAGACACACGGGCAGGGAGCGGGGGCACGACGCCAGGGCGGCGGAGGGACACCCCAGCTCCTGCGGCTCCCCCACCTCAGCCGGACGCTCCGATGCTGCCTGCAGCAACGCAGCACGGGGGCAGCTTCAGCCACCTCCTCCGCACTGCTGGGGCCAGACTGCTCCCCCCGCGCCGGAGGCGGGGGGGGGAAGAGCGGCGGCGGGGCCAGAGCAGGACCTGGCTGCGGGCAGTGGAAAGCACTGCGGTCAGCGCTGCCGGAGCAGCTATGCGAGAAACGCCGGCCGGCGTCTCAGCTATTTCCCCTGCGAGCAGCCGGCTGGGGCTTGCCGGGGGAGCAAATTCCTCTGGTGAGGCCAGGGCTGCCTGAAAGGAGGCCTGTTCTCTGGGGCGGGGGGAGCGCGGGGGGAGCAGTGGCCCAGAGCCGCTTGTCGCCACAGCACCCCCAAGGAACTGTGCTTCTTTCATCTCCTAAAAATAACAGGCAGGGGCGAGGGCTCGGGAGCCCCGTCATGGGCAGGGCCTGGCTCAACACACACATTCCTCCTGCCGAGCTGGGCCGGATCAGCCCCACGGCAGCACTCGCCGCAAAGCCACCCTGAGTGGAGCAGGGGCTCTTCTAGGCAGGCGAGGAACAGCCGGAGCAGCTCCTTCCCAGAAGGGCCGGCCGGGCTCTCGGCCACCAGCTGGAGAGCGCAGAGGGCCCCCACCCGTCCCCAGGGGCCAGGCTGGGTGCGTGGGAGCGCAGCGCTCCAGCACCACAGACCCGCTGGGGGAGGGACGCGCAGCGCCGAGGCGGCACACACGGCCCCGGCTCCCGCCTTCGCTCCTGCCGGACACAGGGGCCAGCGAGACGCTGCCATGGCCACCGAGTCCAGCATCGACTCCCCCTTCACCGTGGCCCGGAAAGCTGCCACATGGTCACTGAGGCAGACGCAGACCTTTGGGTGCTTGTAACGCTCCCCGCGGAAGCGATCTGAGCAGATGGGCACCTGCCGCGTCCCTCGTGGTGTGGCCACGGACCGGCGCAGCTGGCACAGCAGGGAGAGCCGCCCGGCAAAGCCCGGGAGCCCAGGCTGCCCCAGAGCCGCTCTCACTCGCCAAGGAATGGCTGCACGAGCCACGGCTCGCCGGGTGCCCACGTTACAGACGGAGGAGTTGGATCCCAGCCCGCGCGGGTATCGAGCGGGTCCCTGGAGGCGCCCGCATGCTCCTCCCCAGCTGGCAGGACGTATGGGGCTCGCAGGAGGGGCAGGTCCCGCACAGCCCAGCTGCCGTGGGACGGAGGCCACATGGCACCGGGGGGTCCCTAAAAAAGTGCTTTATTTGAGTACAGAGGGGAATGGTTGCACCATGAGTCTTCCCAAGCACCAGGCCGGGCCCCTCTGCCTGGCCTCTTCCAGTCCCTCACGAGCTCTCAGCCTGTCCCTGACCGGCGCGCAGACGCAGCTCAGCCCTGTGTCCTCGGCCCGCGCGGCAGCGCTGCTACTCCGTCACCTCGGGGACAACGCTCACCAGCAAAGTGTCGTAGCTGCGCCGCACCAGCAAGGCCAGGCTCTGCTGCGTCCGCACGGCCTCGTAGACGTCCTCGGCACGGCGCGATGCCTGCCCGTTGATCTCCAGCACGACGTCACCTGCCTTCAGCCCTGCCCTGCAGGGAGAATGACGACAGCAGCGCACCGTGGGCGAAGCAGACCCTCAGCTTCGTCTGCCCAGCAGCAGGAAGGGCCGGGCTCTACAGGGGGGCTCGGGCTGCCACACCGGGTGGCCTCTGGCCCCCAGCTGCCTCGGCCAACAGGATGGCAAGCCTGGGCAAGGGTCACCAGTTGGTTTCTGCTGCAGAGTGACGGCCACGGGGCCCAAGCCCTGCAGCTCTGAAGCCAGACTAAATGCATCCCATCCTCGCTCAAGGCACCCCCCAAGGCACAGGGCAGCACTTACTGATGGGCCGGGGAGCCGATGATCACCTTGTGGATTAGCACTCCATAGGAGACATCTGGGAAGCTGGGATCACGGAGCTTCAGCTCAGCCAGGATGCTGCCGAGGGAAAATCGGCAAATCAGCATCAGATAAGGAGCTGGGAGCAGAGTGAGGCTCCAACCCCACCACGGCTGCACAGGCTTGGAGACCATGGCGCAGAACCTCTCCTCCTGCGTCTCTGCACGCCGCTAAGCACGAGCAACCCACTGCAAACCCTGGGGCACCCAAACAGCACCATCTTCTTGTCGAAAACTAGAGGACAACAGTCCTAACTGTGCCAGGGAGAGCTGGGAACTACCAGAGCAGTTCACACTTTGCATGAAGAACCAACCCTGGATGTCCCTCTAGTAACACCCCTGGCCAGCAGCACCCCCCAGCAGCGGTTTCCCATAGAACCTGTTCCCAATAACCAGCATCTTTCCTTTGCTGTTTTCAGGGTCCTTCGCTCAGTCCCTGCTCACTCCGCACGGTAAGATGACCGTGGATGGCTCTGCCAGCCAGGGCCTGTCTCTTCCCGTGGCTCTCTGTGGCCACGACAAGGATACCCCTGAGCTCCACGACAGCTCAAAGCCACTGGCACATCTCTGTGCCCTCCGGCCACGGGGCAAAGGCTGGTGCCTCAGGACGCTCCTGCCTGACAATCTGCTGCGGGACCAGGACACCGAGGAACTTGTACCCCACACAGAGCTTCGGCTTCCTCCTGCGCCAGCGCAAGTTTCCAGCCTTTCAAACGAGCATGTTCAGACAGCGCGAGCAGCCGGCTCCGAGCGAGCCGCCACCAGCTGGGAGAGCTGCCCAGCAGCCGGGCACAAACACGATGGTTTTGGAGCCGGATGGTTTCCCAGGAGCGCTGGAGGCTGCTTGCAGGCTGAGTTGGAGCTGGACCTGCTTCCAGGAGCCACGTCCTCTTCCCTGCGCGCGCAGTTGGGCTCCCACGTCCCCAAGTTCTGCCGAGTACCAGCACCATCTACTGGGTGTTTACTAGGCACCCAGCAGTGTCCCCCCGCACCCCACTGCCCCCAATCTTGGGGGCACAGAGCATCTGCTCCTCTGTCTGTGTCCCAAGCAGGAACCCCAGAGGCTGCTCGAGGTGCCCAGGGGCGCAGGTAGCCCCCACAACCCCCAACGCACCGCAGCCACGAGAGCTTTTGGAATGACAGAGCACAGCCCCAGAGGTGCTCATGGCCCTGAGCAGAGCCAGGCCTGACTAAGGCTCACAGCCCTCAGCAGAGCTCTGCAGGCCTGACTAAGGCTCAGCCCTAAGCAGAGCTCTCTGCAGGCCCGACCAAGGGCTTGCAGCCCTCAGCAGCACGCAGCTGCCTCTGCCGGGTGCCTGGCTGGCAGCCGAGGCTGCAGACACGTCTTGGGGACCAGCAAGTTCGATCAGACCCACACGGGTTGTCTGTCCGCAGTCCCCTCTGCTGACCAGAGCGCTCCTTGAGAGGTAACACAGGGCCCTTCCCAAGCCAGCACTGTGAGGGTGAAGAGTCTCAGACCCACAAAGTCCTCCTCTTCCTAGTTGTCAGTGCTGTACTGGTCAGCACCACGACGACTTCTCTCCAGAGCAGTACCCAGCGCCCCAGGAGCCTCACACCACCTCGGGCTGGCAGCCACGCTGCGTGTGCCAGTCACTCTCCTGCCTGTCCACCATCTCCCTCAGTTGACTCTACCACTGGCAAACTGGCCATTTCTTATTCTGAAAGTCCCATATTCTAGAACTGTTTCTGCCCCACAGCAATTCACAGGGCAGATCTCTCCTCCCAGAGCGTAACTTGCCCAACTGCTTCATCACAACTTTCAGCTGGCATGTGGCGTATCTATTAATTACACGTTTCTGGTGGCTCTTCATTCACGCTGTGCTGCAAAGGCTCTTTATCGAACTCCTCCCAGTGACAATTACAGACTGATCTGCCACTCCGGGGGGTGGGTTCAGGGACTTTTTATCTGCTTACAGATTCTTCCACAAGCGTAGAAACTGGCAAGCTTCTAATTTACCTCTGACACAGCCTAGAGTCTAAACACAACATGAACAGAAAGATTTGAGAACGAGTGCTTAAGCTGTGAAGGCAATCCTCCCCAGAACAGGTGCTCTGTTAGATCCCATCACAGTCACCACGCCCCGACAAGACCCGTCTGTTGGCCCCCGACCTTCCACCACGTACCTCGGTGTCAGAGTCAGCATCATCACCCCTATGTAGCGCCGCTTTGTCTCTGCATTGCCAAACCAAGAGCCTGTTGAGCAAAAGGACGACAGATGACAAGGCTGGAGGCAGACATGCACTTGGGATAGCGCTGGGCTGGAGTCACAAAGCCCATGTGCCTCGAGGCAGACGCTGGGCCAAGGGAGTCAGGGAGTCGTTCCAATTCCCTACCAACAGCTTATTCCCGTCCCCTTTAGCAGTTAGAGCTCTACAGGCATTGCACACTGTGCTTTCCTGGTTTGAGCTGTCACTGTTCTGACTGAGAGTATCACTCCACAGCGTCACCATGAGAACCAGCCAGCAAGAGTCTGCATTAAACACATGATCACAAACACAAAGGAACAAAAAGAGGCAATGTCCTACAGGACTAAATTAACCACCAGCTGAATCCTGCACCTGCATCTCCACTGGTACGCACAAGGCTAAGTAGCACCATTTCCAGGTCATCCTTTCCCTTTTTGAACACCAACAAACAGTCCACTCATTTTCCCATATGTTGAGATCTACTGAAAAGTAGCAACAAAAATAAAAAAAAGTAATCCTCACCCACTCCTGGGGACTTAAGTACAAGCTACTTGGGACACTTTGAAAGTCTTTATCGGCAGCAGAGGCAGGCCAGCGTCCTCCCTGCAGTTTGTTAGGCCCCTGTGGGCAGGGAAGTGTGGGAGTGTCAGCTCTGTGCAGCTGTGGGAGATTCAATACGTTAAGAGTCAAATCATGTGTTACTGGTAAGTGATTAAGAGGCAAGTCGGCATTGGCCTGTCAGCCCTGCACAGCTGTGGGAGATTCAATACTTAAGAGCCAAATCAACATCAGCTGGTCAGCTCAGCCAGAGAGCTCAGTTTGGGGAGCTCGGTGAAGGTGAAGAGCTCTGCTTGGTCAGCCAGGCAGGAGCTCTATCCTGCGCTGGCTTGGAGAAGTGCCAGCTCTGCTCTGCACCGGCCTAGAGAAGCAGCAAGGTTTGGAGGAGAAGCAGGCCTTGGAAGAGAGATAAGTCAGCTCAGAGAAAGTATGGAACTGTTTGTGGGACAGAGGGTTGATGACTGTCTAGCTGCCAATTTGTTTATCATGAAGTAAGAGCTAAGGTAGCGAGAGCATAGCAAGAGCATAAGTATGTACCATTGTAATAATAAAGGATTTTCCTTCTGCACTTCAATGGAGATCCATGCCTCAGTTGCCACAGGGAAGTAGCAGCAGAGCCTTCCCACGGCAGGGAGAGCTTCATGCCAGATGGGAGAACCTTCTTACCCCCAAAGACTCCGAGTCCTGCTCTGCCGGGCCTTCTCTCAAACGAAGGGCCCGGAGCCCAGCTATGCCAGAGCTTCCATCCTCCTCCCCCCATACCCAAGCAGGGAGGGACCCCACTCACTTTTGCGCTGCTCCTCCTTTTGCAGGAACTTCCGCAGCCGGTCCGAGGGGATGGCAAAAGAGATGCCCGAGGTCACCTTCATCGTGTTCACCCCAATCACTTCACCATCCTGCAGGGAAAAGAGCACTGAGCTGTCCTGTGTCACCAGGGAGAGGAGGGGCACTGCGGTGTCAGCCTGGAGCCCTGCCCGGCCAAGGCTGTGCAGGGCTAACATCCACCGCACCAGGGTCCCAGCAGCTCAGGCTCCCCGGAACAGAGGCTGCCCAGGGCTCCCACGCTGGGCCGACCCCTGCTCCTCCTCACAGGGATCCAGGAGCACATGCAGCCCCCCCCACCTCCCTCCCTCCCTCCCGGCAGCTGCAGCATGCACAAGTGCCCCCACCGAGGGGCACAGACTGAAGGGCAGCCGGCACATCCCTGCCCCACCAGCCAGGGTGCAAGCAGCAGCACTCACCAAGTTGACAAGGGGGCCCCCGGAGTTCCCAAACTGCAGCAGAGAAGAGAGTAGTAAACCAGCCATGAACGCAACGTCCTCGCACAGCAGGACCCGCGGCAGGGAGGCAGAGTCCAGACAACAGGGCCAGGCTGAGAAACGCAGCCCATGCCCAGCCAGAATCCCTTCACCTCCCAGCGCTCTGTGTCCAGCCTCCTGTGACCTCAGGGCACCCCCAGCCTCTGCCCAGCTCCCCCTGCCCCAGCGCCAGCCCCCCTTACGTCAATAGCTGCATCGGTCTGGATGTACTCCATGTCAGAGGCGGCCAGGCCCAGCTCCCGGCTGCCCCGCTGCGCAGAGCTGACGATGCCGGAGGTGATGGTGTTCTGCAGTGCAAACGGGCTGCCCATGGCCACCACGAACTCTCCCTGCCGCACCTCCGAGGAGCGCCCGAGGGGCAGGGTGGGCAGCGGGTGCTGGAAGAGAGGAGGAGGAGGGTGAGCGGATGGTGGGGACAAAGGGAGCGTCTCCGTGACCACAACACCCACCTTAGGCTTGATCTTGATGGTAGCGATGTCTGCAACCTGGTCCACGTCCTGCACCACGGCATCATACTGCTCGCCGCTGGCCAGCTTCACCCGCACGCGTCGCCGGTTCGCCACCACGTGGGCGTTGGTCACAATGAGCCCGTCTGGAGACACCAGGAAGCCCGAGCCATTGGAGATGGGCACATCACGGCCCGAAAAGGGGTGCCTGCAAGGCGTGCGCAGGGTAACGGTTGGACTAGGTGATCTTCAAGATCTTTTCCAACCGAGATGATTCTGTGATGTCAGGAAGGGGTGGCAGGGAGCCTGAGGGAACTGGTGGGGACTCTGGGGAGGGCAGGCAGGGCCCTGAAGACTGGGTGGCCCAGACTGGGAAGCGAGGGAAGAAGCAGGGGACAGTGAGGGTGTCAGGGCACCAGCACGATGGGGGAGACTCCTTCACTTCCCCATCTCAGGAGTCCACACGAACACACACGTAACAGGGGAACAAGCAGGAAGAATCAGGAGTCCAGGCACAACAGCAAAGGTATGATCCAGCTGGGGCTACAGAAACATGGTGGGACGCTCACATGAGGGGAGAGTTGCAACGGCTGGCGCGGGCGCTTTGGGAAAGAGCACAAGGAGGAGGGTTGTGATCTGCGCAAGTAGCCTGAACACACAGAGCCTCGCCTGGGGCCGGCCATAACTGCCTGGGAGGTGATGGGTACGTCTTCATCGAAGAGCCAGAGAAAGACTCAGGATTGCAGACCCTGGTTCCAAGGGGGACGCCCACCCCTCTGCAGGAAGAATGGTGCCGAGTGGGGCAAGGGGCCCAGTGACACAGAACACAGAGAGCTGAGGTGATCCGCGCCTTTTTGCCTTGTTCCTTGGGCCTCTCAAGTCCCTGTGCCCTGAGGCAGAGCCTGTGGGAATGCAGCATTACACAGAGGATCAAGGGAGGGATTGCTGAAGCCAAAGGGACATGCACAAGTCCATGGCACCACAGGAAGGGGCTGGCTGATGCCCCTGTGAGTGCTCAAAGGTCACAGTGGTAAAGGGGGGCTCTTGAGGGCTGGAAGAACAAACATCCCACCAGCCTGCAAGATTGCCAAGAAAGAGTGTCCTGAAAACTGCCGGTCAGTCAGCTTTGCCCCTGTCTCTGGGGAAGTTATGGAGCAAACGCCCCCAGAAACCACCTCCTGGCACACAGCACTCAAGAAGGGGACTGGGAGCAGCCAGCACCAACTTACTAATGGCAAATCATGGCTGACCAACCTGGCTGGCAGCGTGGGTACAGGGTGACCAACACATGTTGTTTAACTCAAGCAGGCTCTCAGTACAGTCCCTTCTAGCCACACAGGTGACATGTGGGCTGATAATCAAATAAAGTGAAGGGAAAATTGGCTGGACCACCCAAGGTCCAGCTGGTGGCCAGCTACTAAACCAGGCCTCAGGGCTGGGGGATGGGCCACTGCCATTTAACACCTTTCATGTTCATGAAGGGGATGGGACACTGCGCACACTCAGCAAGCCCTGCTGGTGACTGGAGAGAGCGGGCAACAAGCTGAAGGGCAGCGTTACTATTGAGGTGCCTTAACAGGCTGGAGACGCAGGACGGCAAGAACGTTATTGAGTTCAAACATAAACGCAAGGCTGTGCTCCTGGGACAGAGTAATCGTGCACCACAGGACAGCCTGGGGCCGATGCCTAGAAGGCAGCTTTGCCGAAACGGTCCTGGAGGACAAGAAAGTGGCCGTGCAGCAGCGGCAGGTCCCTGAGGCGAAGGCCAGTCGCATGCTGGCTGTGTGCGCAGGCAGCAGGGTGAGGGGACGGATCCGTCCCTCCCGCAGCACCTGGGGGACCCCACCTGGATGCTGTGCCCGGTTCAGGCTGTCTGGGACACGAGATGGGGCGGCCGCGGGAGAGGCCAGCGGAGGCCCCGGAGGTGGCCGGGGGGCTGCACTGTGCAGGGAGGCTGAGGGAGGGGGGCTGTGCAGCCGGGAGGACGGGGAGGGCCGAGGGATCCCTCCCCGGCGGATGATGGGGCCAGACCCTTCTCGGAGGGGCAGGACGGGAGGGGAGCCGACAAGGTCAAGAGGGAAACTTCCCCATCGGGTAGCGGGGGGCTGTGGACCGGGCCGGGGGCGGCCGCCCGGTGCCGGTACCTGCCCACGATCTCCACGTAGACCAGTGCGGGCGCCGTCTTCTCCACCACATCGGCGATGAAGTTGAAGGCGGCGCGGGGCGAGGCGGGCGGCGGCGGAGCGGGCACGGCGGCTTGCAGCGCAGGCAGCGCGGGCCGGCGGCCCTCACCCTCCCGGGCCCACAGCAGCACCAGCGCCGCCGCCCCAGCGCCCAGCGCCGCCGCCAACGCCCGGCCCCCGGCGGAGGGTGGTGGTGGAGGTGGAGGAGGAGGCGGCAGCGGGGAAGGGGGCGCCTCGGCAGCCCCGCACAGCGACCGGCACCACCCCACCGCGCCCGGCCGCAGCGGGACCCGCACCCACCGCGCCAGCGCCGCCATGTTGCCCCGGCGCGGGGCACGCTGGGAGCCGTAGTCCTGAGGCGGAGGCCTACCGGAAGCGGTTGTCCCGCCGCGAGGCACGCTGGGAGCTGTAGTCCCGCCGCCAGCCGTGCCGTAGCCGTAGCGCGGCCGCCGGTGGGGGAGGGCAGCGAGACTTTGCGGCGAGAGCGGCTCGCCGGACCCCCCCCCAGCCGCCGTCACCGCCCGTCGAGGGCCCGCGGTGAGCGGGAGGGAGTAGGGGGCTGGGGGGGGCGGTGCCTTCACGGCTTGCACCGCGCCGCCCCTCCCAGGCTGCCCCGCGCGGGCCAGGCGGGCGGCCGAGGGGGAAGATGGCGGTGGGTGTCGGGCGCCCCTGAGGTACCGGGTGCGGCGGGAATGGAGCCTCCTGCGGCCCCGGGCCCCGAGCGGCTCTTCGATTCGCACCGGTGAGAGCCTCGGGGCCTGCGGGGCGCGCGTGGTCCTCTCCGCGTTTCGCGGGGGTGGGCGGCGGGCTGCCGGGGAGGCCCGGGGGTTCGGGGTGTGCCGGGGGAGGCCAGCGCAGGAAGCTGGCGTGTCCCTGGGGGGAGGCCCCGGCGGCCCGCTGCGGGAAGAGGTGTCCCACGGGAGCTCCGTGGAGAAGGTCGGGGGGTACCGGACGGGGACCGGTGAGAGTCCAAGATGTGCCCCGGACGCCCGCGGGGAGGCTCGGCATGGGCTGGGTGTCTGGCTGGGGAGGCTGGGAGGTGACACAGGCGGGGGACGCAGGGTGGTCCCTGGGAGGGTCCGGGCAGGCAGCTGGGCACCGGCCGTCCCGTGTGTGTCCCAGCCGCGCTCAGGCTGCCTTTGCTGCTCTCTGGTCATACAGGTTTCCGACCGATGGGTTCCTGCTTCTGGCCCTGCTGCTCTACGCACCCGTGGGGCTCTGCCTGCTCGTCCTGCGCCTCTTCATCGGTGTACATGTTTTTCTGGTCAGCTGCGCCCTGCCTGACAGCGTGCTGCGACGGTGCGTGAGCTCGGCGGTCCCCAGGGCACGCTGTTGCCCAGGGGGGATGGGGTGTGCAGACACTGCTGGGGGGCAGCGTGGGGTCTGTAGTTTGGGGTCTGTAGCCATGGAGGCTTGGCTCATGCCGAGGTTTACGGGGAGCTGTGCTCGTGGGACTCTTTGTTCCCAGGATGCACGAAGGTCCCTTCTCTGCCAAGACCAAAACTGGCAGTTGCCTCTGGAGTGCTCAAGGCCTGATTTGAAACACTTGGATCAGCTGGGTACCCTGCTAAGAAATTCTGTGGTGGCTTGCTGCCCCGTATATCATGCTGCTGCCACCACTCTGCAGGCAGCCTGCAGCCCAACAACTCCTGTACCAGACATCTGTCATGTCATTTCCATTTTGTACCAGTGTCCTTTGTTAAGTCACACGAATTCCCGGGTCTCTGTTCGCTCTGTTGGATGTGTCAGCCGGCAGCGACTCAGACTGCAGGGCTTGAGGAAACCACTTTCCCCCCCCCAGGTTTATTGTACGTGTGATGTGCTCAGTGCTGGGCTTATTTGTGCGACAGAATGATCCCCGGCTTCGTGATGTCAACGTGAGGGTGTATATTGCCAACCACGTGACACAATTTGATCACAACGTCATCAACCTTCTGACCTCATGTAATACGGTGAGTAGCTTGGAGCCGAGTGTGGCTGGTCTGGAAGTGCCTCTTTCCAACAGAAGTGCACAGAGAGCTCTTCTAGAATTGAGGTATTGCCACGGTCGTCTTCAGTTCTTATTCGTTAACCCAGGATTGCACAAGCCTTGAATTTTTTTCTGTGGTTCAGCATCACACTCTTAGGCTCTGCGTGAAAAAATGAAACAGGGCGAGGAGGAACAGGAAATGTTACAGTGCGTATTGATTTTATTGAAAGGGAGTGGGCAGATCCTAGCATCTGCATCTTTTTTTGGCCTTTCAAATAGGTGGTGTCAGAAGCAGGGTTGGCTGTGGAGTTTTCGTACAGCATCAGGTGCCAATTCTGTGTGTGTGGACAGCACAGAGCGTGGCGGGGAGCGGCGTGGTGGGACGGGCGTGCTCCGGTTATTCTGCTGGGCTGGTGGTTGTGTAACTTTCCCTGGACTCTTGTGAAATTCCTTATGTGTGGAGTTCCAGAATCAACAGACTCTGAATGTGCCTGGGAGTGAATTGGTTGGTCTTGTGTCCTGAACAGCAGTAGATCTGCTCCTTACCTGGAGAAAAGCAACTCGTGGAAGTAGTGTGTCCTTTGCCAAGTGTGTTAGGAACTACTGGAGGGAACATGCGGAAACACGGTTGTCACTCAGAGCAGGGGGGTTGTTCGGGGGGTTGTTCGTTTCTCTGGCAGACAAGGGACAGTCTGAACTGAAGATTAGGAATCAAATTCCTATGGAATTGGGGCCAGAGCAGCTACTGAATGAAGACTGGCAGTAACGTGTTCTCTGCTACTAGTGTTTTTATCCTGCAGGTTGCCCCTTTCGCCCCCAGAGGCATTTTTGCTGAGAAGCAGGAACTTTGTCTCCCCCTGTGTTCTGGGAAGGTAGACCTTGGCAGGGGGCAGGATGGTGGCTCTCCCTCACTCTTGCTTCCCCTCACAGCCTGCACTGAATGGTGCCCCTGGCTTCATCTGCTGGTCGCGGGGATTCATGGAGCTGGGAGTGACAGGCAGCCGCGCGGAGCTGGTGGATTCCCTCAAGGCGTATTCGTCCCACCGGGGAAACCCCCCGCTGCTGCTGTTCCCGGAGGAGGCTGCCACCAACGGCCGGGCCGGCCTGCTCCGCTTCAGGTACTGCCGGGGCCGTTCTGCGCCGGCCTTGTACTGGTGCAGCTGGGGGCATTCACTGCTGAACTCCTCCTCCTTTCCAGCTCCTGGCCGTTCTCAGTCCTGGACGTGGTACAGCCAGTGGCCCTGCGAGTTCAGAGGCCGTTGATCACTGTGGTGAGTCAGAGTGTGGGGCCGGGCGCTGGGCGGGGTCTTGGCCGGGCCCTCAGTTCTGCTGCTGCTTTGAATCCTGGGGGTGTTGCAGCCCAGCCTGGTGTCCCACACCCCAGGACTAGGTTCAGGGCCAACGCTGTCCTTTCCCAGGGAGCTTCCACTAAGTCAATCCTCTTTTAGTGACACTGGCAATGTTTTAGTGGCTCTAACAATGTGCCATCTGGCTTCTGTGACCGTAGCATCAGTGTGTCCATCTCGTCCTGAGCTCCCTTCTCAAGGGCTTTGAAGGACCAGCTCCAGCCCCCCTGGGGATTGGCTGACGTGCCGAGGGTCACGCAGGGCACTCCGGAGTAGGTTCTTGGACTCGTGTCTCCCAATGCCCACATGTAACGTGATGCAACGTGAGCTTCAGAAAAGTGGCAGAGTTCACGATGATAACGCTAGCAATGCTCGATAGATTGCAACAAAGCTGTTCTCAGCTTATTCACAGAGTGAGATTTTGTTGAATTTCTTATTTCTTGATGTGATTTATGGATCTACTTGATTAATAGACACATTTTATATTTGTATGATGTTTTAGTTGATTCTCTATTGTCCGTCTTTTTAAGGTGGTAGGGCACAGTGGGTAGATTTAAAGCTACTTACCAGAAGGCCACACAACCTTGCTGCCCATACTAAAGCATCAGCAGGCAGGTGTTTTTGAGGGGAGATTCTGTTCGGGATTAGGTCTTTGCCCAGTGCTGTTACTGGCGCTGCAGATGGCAATATTGAGATCCCTGCTGGTGAGGTTCAGGTTAGTGAATAACGAAGAAGCTGGAGGTTACTAGTTGTGATCCGGTGCACTGCTGGTAGGTGCCGGTGAACGGCCGCTGCTTGTGTGCCCAGCATGGCCTGCGGGCGTGTAACAAGAGGAGGAGCTGGCAGGGTGAGTAGTGCAGTTTTAGCTGGATGTGTGCAATGATGAAAACTGCTGAAATAATACGCAAAGCTTTGGTAACCCCGCTGCCGAGAAAGTGGGGCAGGGGTAGAGAGAGCTCGAGGAAGCCGTAAGCGTGATGCAGAATCCAGAGAGCAACACTTAAACGCACTCAGCTTAATCAGCTTATCAGAGAGAAGGCAGAGGGATTGTTGTGGGTAGCTGTTTGCACGGTGGAGAAGAGGCTTAAGAGTGGAGAATTATTTTTTTCTGACAAAGCACATAGCAGCAGTCTTTGCGGGTGCTGAGACTAAACGTTGGTACCGCGCAAGTTCAGTTTTCTAACAGTGAGGATACTTTAAATTTTTGAATGACTGCTCCAGAGAAGTGGGAGAGCTGTCCTGTTCTGGGCTGTTCATAATGAATATCTGATCTTTTTGTGGTTTTGGCTCCTCCGAGCAATTCTGTGAGATGGGACAAGTTGTGTATTTGTCTGTGCATCCTTTCCTTCCTGAATGTTAGGGAGAACAGCAGGCCCATAACTGGAGATGTGTTTGAAGATACTGGTTATAGTCCGTTCTTGGCTCAGGTTTTACCTTCAGAGGTTGATTCCCTTCATGCACATTGGCTAAGTAAATCGTGGTGGATTTCTTATGTAATTTTAAACCATCAGAAACTTCCGAGGACTGGGGATGCAATACTTTGACTGGTTTGATCAGTGCTTTACAGAAAGCTTTCTTAGCCACTTATGTGACACTGGGCTGAGCAAACCACTAAATCTGGATTTAAGAAAGAATTTTCTCCAGCTCCAAGTGGCTGGAGTCTTGAAGGAGGGTGGTGTTCTGTGGCACAAGGCAGCGGAACTGGAGTCTGGCTGTTGGCATCGTTGTAAGGCATTTGACTGCAGGTTTCTTAGATCTGTTTATCCAGGAGATGAGACTTCTTTATGTTACCCTTGGTGGCTGTGGTTTCTGGGCTTTGCTCACGTACACCACCTCTTCCCAGGCCAAACAAACCGGCACGAGGCCTGTCCTGGGGCCGTGTGGCTTAGGTGAGCTCGGGTGTAAAAGAAGCCGAGGCAGCCACGTTGTGCGCTGCAGATCTTGAGGTGGAGTTCTCACCAGCTTGTGGAAGGTGTGGTTGCTGCAGGATAAAAGTAACCAGCTACAAAATCCTAGGAACACTGCATAGCGAATTCTTTGGAATCACTGAAGAGTGTAGGTGGAGGGGACTCTGGAGCTCTTTATTGGCTTTCTGCTCCCAGTCAGCCTGGCCTCTGAGTCTGGGCCAGCTGCTCGGGGCCGTGTCCCGCTGGGACAGGTGGAGACCCCCCGTGCCAGAGCGCCTGTGCTAGTGCTCTCCGCGTCGTGGTACTTGGTAGGGAAAAGATTATTTACTAATTTTTAGGAAAAGGAAGAAAGTAATAAATTACCGCTCACCTTTAATGATTGATCTCCAAAGAGAAGAGTCGTTTAAGCCTTCACAGTGCAGCCTGTTTGGAAATGAAGAGATAAAGCTTACAGGAGTTGAGGCATTACACGGGCCGTTCCCATCAGAATAAGGGAGGATTGTTCATGATTCTAAGGAAACCTTAGTAGGTCTCAAGGCATTTTCAGTCCGTTCTAAAGGCACAGTCTAGTAGAGAATGTGGGGATATTAAAGGAAAGTCTTGATGTCCTGCTGGGAGGAAACGATGACTCGAGGCCGTGAAAACTGCCTCCCTCGCCCTGCTGGTGAAGGTGGGGCCTTGCCCTCACTGCGCTGGGTTTGCCATTCCCTCTTCCCCAGCCCTCTGCCTCTCCCTGCCCACGTACCCGTCACCCGCTGCCGTGGCTCAGCTGTGTCCCACCCGCCTCCCCGATGGAGACCCGGCCAGCCCGTGTGCCGCGCTCTCACTCTGCTCTCTTCCCCAGAGTGTGGCTGACTCCTCCTGGATTACAGAGCTGCTCTGGACCTTCTTTGTTCCCTTCACAGTTTATCAAGTAAGGTACTATCTCTCTCTCTCTTTCATTTGGGGCAGGGCTTGGGGGGGGCAGAGCGCCTGACGTTTTTGCCGTTGTAGGAAGTTGGTACACACTACCGCGCGCCCTCGCTGCGGTGTCTCAGCATGGCTTTGTTCAGCGGTATTTGGTCCGTGCCAGGTCCAGCTTCTGAACCAGCTTCTGAAGTGGAGAGGGCTCTTGGTTCCTGCGTTCAGTTGCTGAAGGAGAGGAGTCTCTCAGGGCTTTTATGTCGAGTTTGCCGGGTTTATTTTTGAAGCTAGCTGCTCTGCTGTAACTCACCCCAGGGTTGCTGGGGTCCTGCGGGTGATTCCCTGCCAACAGCTCAGTCTTCCAGCATCTGTCTGTTCCCTGTGATCCCTTGTGAGTCACAGAGGTGGTTCAGACATCTGCCTAGGGCCCGGCTGAGCCCAGACTGGCTGCGTAGCTTTGGTGTCATAAGGGTCCACGGCAGCAGAAGGGGCTTGGAATCAAATTTAGGGGTCGGGGTATTTCAGTAAAGTCTTGTGCTGTAGCTTTCCCCAGCCGTATCTGGCTCGAGTCTTGCTGATCCGTTTTCTACTTTCATGTTAACAGCAGTGTCTCCTTATCTGGGGCCTCTCTGGGAAATTCATTAGGAGATACGTAATGCTTGAGTGCTAATAAAGGTTCAGTGAGCCAGTTTTGTCTGCTGAGCCATGCCTTGCCCTTAATTTTGCAAGCTAGTGTTGAGGTTTGATGCTCGTCTTAACGGGGAGAGATTTGGGGCGAGCAGGGAGAGCTGAGGTGGGGATAGCAGCGTTGCACGACTGATGCCAGAGGGGGCTGGCTCCCCCAGCAGCCCGAGAAGCAGTCAGCCCAGTGCTGTTGTCCCCATTCAGGTGGATGCCGTCTGTCCCCAGACGAGCTGAAGAACTGAGTGAGGATTTTGCGCTCCGAGTTCAGGAGGTAGGAGGATGATGTGGGAGAGGGATGTGTAGGACTACTGCAACTTGGGATGGTCATAGAGGAGAGTGGGGTGCAAGCAGAGTTGCAAAGGGCATTTCTGGATGGGTGTATTTGTACGATGGGAACCCTGGCCCGTATTTATTGCCCCTTACAATTATTCAGGTTTTCCATGGCCTATTTGCTACCACCCATTTATCCTTTCTGCTAGTTACCAAGGCTCTCCCCATCTAGTTCAAACCTTTTGGTCCCTTTTCATAATGCCACAAACCAAATAAAGCAGTTTTTTCTCCGCCTTTCCCTTATGTGCTGGGTACTTCATAGCTCCTGTACCAAAGATCTTGTATCTCCCTGTCAGCCTGTCTTGGCAGGATGATATTGCCTGCTCCTGGTCCTTCATGTGCTCCATGCGACACTGAAAGGCATCACTGAGGCCCTGGAGAAATCAGTTCCCAGTCCTCTTGCCCTCGCCGTGGCTCCACGCAGGCCTGTACATCTGATACACTCCCCTGCGAGATGGGAATGCCTGGGTCGTGCGTGTTGTGTCGTGTACATGTGGCTCTTCTCTGCGTTTCTGCAGCTCTTGGCCATGGAGCTGGGTGTGGTATCCACACGGCTCACTGCAGCAGACAAAACCGAGCACATGAAGAGGCTGAGACACACATCACTTCTCCCCTTTGCCCCAGGTGGGTGTCCTGGGTAGTGTCCTAGCTGCGAACTGCCACTGGGGCTTTGCCTTTGGGGAGGCCTTGGTTGCTGCTGTGGGGAGGCAGGGGAGAAAGGCGCGTTGGACACCCTCCCGGGCAGCGGGGGCTGCCTGCATGCTCCAGGCTGGCAGGGAGAGGACCGCTGCTCCTGGGCATGGCGGTTGTGCGCAGGAAGTCCAGCTTTCTCACCGCACTGGTTCACGGGAGAGGAAGTGGGGCTGTTGCAGCTCGAAGGCTGTGCACCATCTGTGCCCGCTGCTCTTTCTCTCGCAGCCTCAAGCCAGCCCCTGGCAGCCAGGCCCAGGGTGCCTTCCAGCCTGACTGGCGCTGCTCCTGAGGATGTGCGGATCACAGCGATGGCTCAGCGGGTCAAGGAGGTGCTGCCTCACGTGCCTCTGGAGGTCATCAGGATAGACCTGGGTAAGCGAGGCCTGGGCTCTTGGCAGGGACGCAGGGTCACCTTCCATGCCAAGTCTCTGCAGTACCTGAAAGCAGAAACCTTGTCCCTGCTGCACTGTGGAGCGCAGTGGCAGCAAGGATGTGAGTGTCCTGCTGTGGCGGCTCCCTCTCATACAGATCCTCTTTGTCCCTGCAGCCCAAACCAACTGTGTGGATACCACCATTGCCAACCTGCTGGAGGGGAGAGTACCCTTCTTCCCTGAAAGTAAGGAGGCTGGTACTGACCTGCCTGTCCCGTCTACCTCCCAGGCTGCAGCTGCTTCTGGCATCCAGGGCTCCGTAGCTGTGCCGCCTTCCAAGGTACTTCTGGTGGTTTGTTGTCTCCTCTGGTCCGATGGCTCGCAGCCAGATCACGGTGGCTTGTGTTCAGGACTAGCCATGAGGTCAGGGGAGTGGAGCATTTCAAACTGAAGACCGAACTGCTGCGCCGAGTCCTTGCAGAGCCACTAAGAAGGTCTTCTGGCTTTGTTTGAGTGTCTCCTGATGGCTCTTGTGCTTTCTGTTCCAGCCAGCTACAAAGCAATTTGCAAAGTCCCCCGTGGAGCGGCATCTGTCCTTGCAGGAGCGGAAACGAGCCTTGTACGACTATGCCAGGAGGTGAGAGCCCACCCGAGTCCCCTCACCCCTTCCCGGCAGCGCCCACACCTGCCCCGCGCACGGGTCAGCCCCCGCTCTGCCCCCCGCCCTCCCGGTCCTCTCCTCTGCCCCAGGCAGCAGTGTGGCTGCAGCGAATGCGGCTGAAGGAGAGAGGAGGCAGGTGTTTGTCTGCTTCGCTGCGCGCTGGCTCCCAAATTGCCACTGGGCTCCTGGCTTCAGGGACTTTTGCTGGAAACAGCTGCTGAGGAACAGGGCTTAGCAAAACCACCTCATCTGGTTCTTTGGTGTTGTGGATTGGACTGATGGAAGTCGTGGGACTGTAGATTTCCTTGAAATTAGTACTGATGCTGTGGAACACTCAGTTTAGAAAGAAGTTTGCTGCTTGGCAAGAGGGACAGTGCAATTAATCTTCCTCAGTGTAAGTGGAGAATTACAGAGAACAGGGAGCGAGTTTGACCTCTGTGCATGGTCCTGATGAGGCAATACTGGAACAAGGGTCCAGCTCTGGTGTCTGGGTCTTTTTTTAGAAAAGGTACAGAAAATTCAGAATGAGTTTGGAGGGGAAGTTAAGCCTGTTAAACTTCCTGTAAATGAGATGGCACGCTGTAATCTAGTTCTGGGTGAAGGAACCAGGTTCTGAAAGGCTGTTTGATCTGGCAGAGGGAAGCAGAGCAGTAACTGATGGTTAGTTAATTGTAGGCAGACAGACTTTGCGCAGGTAATGGGGTAGTTGTTTCTGAAAAGGAGATGGATTTACCAGTGGAATAAGCTTCCCACAGAAATTATGGCTTCTTAGTGCCTGGGTGTTCCCCGGCGACCCTGGCTGACCCTCTGGATGATGGCAGAGGTGAGGGAGCGTTGGGAAGGGGAGAACCCACCCCACGTCACGGTCGGGCATCACATGGAGCTCTGCAGTGCTCCAGGAGAGTCGGGAGAGGATCGTGGAGGCTCAGGGGTCAGTTAAACCTTGGAGATCCTGTGGCTTTTTGACACGGCATCAGCTCTGCTGGCTACCGAAAGTGGGAAGTTCCCATGGTTGGAAGTCAAGGCTAGGCACATCCTAAGTGCCCGTTTCCAAAGGGCTAGCCCTGGGTGACTCCGAGTGGCTCTGAGTCACCAAGAATTTAATTTAAATAGATCTGTTTTTCTGAAAGATCATTTCAGTTTAGAGGAATTACTTCTCGGAATAGTCCCATGGCATAGATAATGTTAGACTGTCTTCAGAGCTGCCCCCTAGACCTTTCAGCATGAGTGTGGAGGTGGCCGAGGGCTCTTGCTGGATCCATTGGGCAGGATCTGTTCAGCAGCAAAGAACGGAGCCTGGAAATCCCTTCCTGTGGATTCCCCACCTGGCCTTGTTGCTCTGCATGCTGATATTTTACGTCCCTTTTCTGGGGCCCCTCAGGCTGTAGAGTAGTGATCTCTGTACGTTACTGAGAGGAGGGGATCCCGGTGGGATTCGGAAAGGCGACCGCGCTCCTCGTCTGCCTTTACTGCCGAGAAGGGCCCTGCCTGCTGCCCCAGGCTCGCGAGAGCTGCGTGTGTCTCCGGTTCAGAGCGACGGCAGCAACCCCCGTCGCTCGGCCGTTTCAAGCTCAGAGAAGTTTGGCAGCTCAGGGCGTGCTCAGTGTTTTCTTTTCATAGAGCCCAGGCTTCCGAGAGCGCTGGCGGCTCACGCCAAGGCGTGGCTGTTGTGTTTTCAGCAGGGTTCTCCCCCAGCCGGGCGGTGTTGGACGGGGCGGTGGCCGCAGGAGGCCGGGGGCCGGGCGGTGTCACCCCTCCGCTCTCCCCGGTGGGGGATCTGTAGTCCGGCAGCTTTCCCCAGGCACAGCTTCTCGCCCCCTTCCCCTCCGCTTTTCAGCATGCGCCGGCAGAACGTTCTGGGCGCAGGCCGGTACCGTGCGCGGCCTGGCTGCATGGCCGGGGCCCCGTGCCTGGGCGGCTTGTGCGAGGGAGCCGGGGCGGGCAGAGCTCCGTTAATGCCCCGCTGGGCCCTGGCCTTCTTTGGCCCCGTGGCTCCAGGCGCTCGGCCACCTTCGCCTGGGTTTTCTTAGGCTGGACTGAAATAAGGACCGGGCCTGTGCGCGTGAGGGCTCCGGGGAGCGTCCCTGCTGCGCATCACACACCCCCCCGGCCTCCTCAACCCCCCCAGCCCCGCTTCCCTCACCCCACCTGCCCCAGCCCTTCGCGGTTCTCCCCCCCCTCCCCCTTCCCCCGGAGCTTCCCAGTCGGGTTTCCGGGAGGTGCCGGTGCCCGGTGCCGGGTGCCGGTGCCGGCCGCGCCTGACGGCGGTTTCTCCCGCAGGAGGTTCGCCGAGAAGCACGGCGCGGCGCGGGCCGGCGGCAGCCCCTGACCGGGCGGGGCGGGGCGGGGCGGGGCCGGGCCGGGAGCGCCTGTGCCCTGCGCGGCCGGGCCGGGCCGGGCCCCCGGCGGCGGAAATAAACGGCGGCAGCGTCCGGCGCGGGCTCGGCTCTGCGGCGGCGGGGCCAGGGGCGGGGCCAGGGAGTGGTGGAGGGGGCGGGGGCAGGGGGCGGGGCCATCCCTGCTCCGTGCGGCTCCGCACGCGCCGCGGCCGCCGCCCGCTCGCTCACCGCACGTAGGCGCCGCTTAAAGGGGCAACGCGGCGGGCCCGGCGCTTCCCGTGCCGGGCGAGCGGCGACCGGTGGACGCGGGCCTGGGGCGGCCGTGGAGACGAACCCTACGGGGTCCCGGGCCCCGCCGGCGCTGCCGCCCAGGTGCCGACCCAGCGGGCCCCAGAGCACGGAGCCGATGCCCTTTTAAGACACGGGCTCCCGGTGCCGGTGGTTTTATTTACATGGGGGCTCGCGGGCGTCACGTGACGGGCAGAGCGGCGGGGGCTGAGCGCGGCGGCACCCGCGGGGCCATGGCGTGCGCCGGCGACGACGGTCCGTGGGGCGCCCGGGTCAACGGGGGGGCTGGCGGCACCCGGGGGGGCCCGGGCGGGCCGGCGTGACCCGGGGGGCTGGGTCAGCGGGGGGTCCCGGGCGGGCTGGCGTGACCCGGGGAGAGGGGGCAAGTCAGTGGGGAGCCCGGGCGGGCGTCCGGGGTGGGCTGACACGCACCGGGGGTCCCGGGAGGCGGGTGTGCACCGGGGGTCCGGTTCCGTGGGGTCCCGGGTGGGCTGATGTGCGCTGGGAGGGGGGCGGATCAGTGGGGTCCTGGACGGGCGGGCAGGCGTGCACCGGGGGGGCCGGGGCAGAGTCCCGGGAGGGGGGTGCGCCGAGGAGCAGCCCCGGGCACGTGGGGGTGTGCGGGACACCCCGCGTCAGGGACCGCGCTCGCTGCTCCCGTGCTGCGGGATGCACCCGGGGGGCTCCCGGGCGGGACGGGCTGAGCCCAGGAGCCCTCGGGGCCGGAGCAGGCTGTGCTGGCGGGCCCGGGGCAGCGCGGGGGCCAGGCCGGTGCTGGGCTGACGGCCCCCCCAGGCTCCTGGGTGGAGCTGCGGTGTGGCCCAGGCTGCCCCGAGCCCGAGCCCGCGCCCTCGCGGTTCTTCTCCTGCCACGCCGACGTGGAGCGGATGCTGCTGGAGGCCCAGCTGGAGACGGAGAGCAGTGACGGGTGAGTCCCGAAGGGGGGCCTGGGCCCCTGGAGTCCTGCCCGGCCAGGGTGGGTGTTGGGGGGCCGAGGGGCGGTGCAGGGTGGTGACCGAGGGGGTTACATTCGCAGTGCCGTGTTCATGCGGGGCTCCCCGGCCCGGGGTGATGACGGAGCCATCCAGGCGAGCGAGCAGCCCGGGGAGAGCGAGCGGCTCCCTCCCTGCAGCCAGCACCCACCCGGCTGCCCTCACCCGCGGCAGGTAAGGGAGCGACCCCCGCGCGCCGCGCCCCACGGGCTGTGCCCCTGCTCTTATCGGCCCTACGCCTCTTCCAGTGGGATGTGCCAGAGGGAGCCGAGCGGAGGGAGCGACGCCTGCCAGCGCCCCTGGGCTGGGCCGGTGCCCGCCGCCCACAGCACCTGTCTCCCAAGTAAGGCTCCTGTCCCCCCGGCACGTCCTGCTGTCCCCCCGGCACGTCCTGCTGTCCCCGGGCCCCGCTGCTGGGCTCGGCCCTCTTCCCTCCGGCCCCTTTAACTGTGCCCTTTTCCCAGGGAGTTTGCCTTTGTGTGCTCCCCCCAGCCAGTGCTGTGGAGCCTGCAGGGAGGTGCAGTGGGGAGGAAGAAGAGACTTTTCAGTTCGGAGCTGCTGCTGCTCTTCATCCCCTCACTGCTGCTCAGCCACGTGCTGACCCTGGGACTGGGGTGAGTTTCCAGCGGGCCTGACCTTGGCCAGAACTGACCCCGCGGGTGCAGGCGGGGTGAGCCCGGCACTGCGGGGTGTCTGGGGCAGCCAGACTGTCCCCGTGGGGAGCTGGGGGTGGGGGAACGCCCCTGGACCTGGACCGCACACCCTTGGGTGCTGCTCTGCACCGCTTCTCCCAGCAGCCGCAGTCACCACCCTGGCTGCTGGCCGTCCCCGTGCCGGTGCCTTACGGCCGCTCTCTCCAATCCAGGATCTACATTGGGAAGCGACTGGCAGCCTCCTCGGCAAACCCGCTGTGAAGAGCTGGGCGGCTGCACCGCCCCGTGCCTGGAGGGAGCCCAGGCCCCAGCGCAGCCCACCCGCGCCCAGACGACGTGTTTGCGGCATGAGGCACCGTCTCCCCTCGTCCCCTCTGTAGCCCAGGCTCGGGGAGCTGATCCTACGCTCCCACGTAGACAGGAACCTACTGATGGCAGCTCCCTGCTGCAGGCAGCCCCTGCGCCCTCTCCCTTGGTTACGGGTCCAGGTTCCTCCTCTTTAACACAAGACTGTAAATACGACTCCCGAGTCTGCACCGCCATGTGCGAATAAACAGCCCCGTGCCAGCGCGGGAGGCGGAGCGGCACGTCACCGCATCGGGCCTGGCACAGCCCGGGAGCGAGCGAGCTCCCCCACGGCACCGCGTTCCATGGGCTTCCCCGGCGGCGGGGCCGCGGGAGGGGGGTCTGTGCTCTGTGGGGTGCAGGGGCACCGTGCCGGGGCGGCGCCTGGCTGCGGCAGGGCCCTGGGTTGGGCTGTGCTGGGGCTCGCGCAGGGTTCTCAGCCCCACTGCAGGGCACCCAGCTGATGCATTAGTCCTTTATTAGTGGTAGGTGGCCATGGGCTGCTGCAGGGGGCAGGCAGGGGCTGGCAGCTGGCCCGGCGCAGACAGCAAAGCCGGGTTCGGGCAGGAGAGCCGGTGCTGCGGAGCAGGGGCAGCCATGGGCAGGCGCTGGGTCAGAGCTGAGACAGTCGCTTGGACTTCGGTGGTGGAGGCGGCGGCGACTTCAGCGCCTTGTTCCCATCCGGCGGCGGCGCGGTGGGCGCCTGCAGGCAGGGAGGGCAGTTATGGGGGGCGGGGGGGGGCCGGGGACCAGGGGCCGGGGCCGGGCTGTACCTTCCCACCGGCGGCGACGTCACTCTGCTCCAGGAACGTCTCGTAGACCGTGGGGCTGATCTTGCGGGGCAGCGGCGGGACCTTGCTGGCGCTTTTCACCCGGCCGCCGAAGCCGGTGGGAGATACGGACAGACCTGCACGGGCAGGGGGGTGGCCTGGGCAGATCAGCCAGCCCGGGGGGCCCTGAGCTGTCAGGGTGCCCTGGGCTGGCTGTCAGGTGCCCTGGGCTGTCGGGGTGCCCTGGGCTGCGCGGGCCTGCTCTCCTGCCTGCAGCAGCAGAATGGCCCTGAGCAGAGGGGCTGGGGGTGACGGGGGGGGGGGAGGCCAGCCGGGAGCGGGGGGCTGGCTCCTGTGGAGAGCTGCTCTTGGCAACCGGCAGCTCCACAGGGAGCGTTCGGTGGGGGACGTGCGTCCCACGTGGGATCTGCCCGTGGTTTTGGCAGCGAGGGCTCCTGCCTGCTCCGTGGCACCATGGGGATGGGGTGAGCGGGTGGGGGGGGCCTGTGCTAGGGTGGAGACAGGGGCTGGAGGCTGCTTGGGGATGGGGGGGCTGGGAAGGCGCCTCAAGCTGGTGGCATTGGGTACCTGCAGGGCTGGGCTGGGTGCTGGGCGCATCTCGGCTCGGTGGGGGCTGCTTCCCGTCGGAGCTGCCCAGGCTGCTCTCGCCCGCGTTGTAGGAGAGTCTCCGCTTCTCGTCCTGGGGTGCAGAGGGGAGGCTCAGCGCCTCGGGGTGGGGCCAGGCTGGGTGTGTCGTGTCTTCCCCCCCCCCCCCCCCCCCCCCCCCCCCGCCCCCAGGAAGGGGGGAGCCTTTGGCAGGGTGTGCTGCTCCCAGCACCCTGCCCGCAGCCCCCGTCTCCAGCCCTCCCTACCCTCAGCATCCTGGGGGGGGGCCTGGCGCTGCCGGCTGGGCCAGGGGCTCGGGGTGCAGCGGGAGGGGCACGAGCGGGGCCCTGGGGAGGAGGGGGGGCACCAGGGCTGTGCCAGGCGTCACCTTGGGCTCTGGCAGCTCCGAGATGGACTGGCGCAGGTCCTGCCGCCGGTACCCAAAGAAGGTGCTGGAGCGGTTCTCCCTGCGCTCGTTCCTGCGCTCCTCGCTCTCGACGGGGCGGGGGGCAGCCTTTGGGGTCGGGGGTGCTTCCGTGCTGTGGAGCAGTCACTGCTGGTGAGGGGCAGGTGGGTGGAGGGGGAATGGGGGGCAGGGCTACTCCCTGGGCCACCAGACCATGGCCAGGAGTGGCCGCCCTCAGCCAGGAACCAGCACCATCTCTGGCAGAGCTCAGCAGTGGGTGCTTAGGGGGGACAAGACAAGACAAGCGTGGATGGCTCAGGGGACAGCGGTGTGCAGGGCTGCGCGTGGGGTGTCTCTGCTCTGTGTCCCCCCACGGGGAAAGGTCCCTCCGTGGCAGGACAGACCCCTGAGACAGTTTGGTGTAAAGGGGAGCCGGGCGGGCAGTGGGCTGGGGAGGTGGGAGAGAAGTGTCTGGGGCAGAGGAGAGTGAGGGTGGCTCAGCAGGGAGGGGTGAGAGGGGGTTACCCGGGGCCAGCGCTCCCCACCATGGCACTCGCCTGTCTCCAGCATGGCTCAGCCGGTCCCGGTCAGGTCCCCAGGCCACGGACCGGGGTCGTCCACTCCGCCGGTCCTCGAAGCAGACCTGAGAGCACAGGGAGCTTGAGAGAGAGACGGCGGGGCTGGGAGTGCAGAGCCCCCTCTGCCCAGTCCTGATTTTGGGCCAGTGCCAGCCCCCCACGGCAGTGCTGCCCCCCTGGGCAGGCAGGGACCCGAAGGACACAGTGCCCCTCACTCTGTTGCTGCTGCAGCCCCAGCCCCATCGGGCCGTTCCCTGCTGCCCCAGACCTACACTGGCCTGTCCAGTGTCACCCGTGGGTGCCACGCACCACCCGTGTGGACCTGGCTGCGCCTGCCCCGTGCTCGCCACGCCAGCACTCACCATCTCCCGCACCCCATACTGGCTCTCCACCTTGGCCCGCAGCTGCACGAAGCACTGCTCCATGCGCTCGTGGAAGGGCCGCAGGTCCTCCGTCACCTTCCGCCCATGGATCCGGATTCCCTCTGCCAGCAGCGGAGTCTGCAGGAGAATGGGGACGGGTCGGCCTGGGCTCATGGGGCCCCTGCGGGACAGGGACACGGGGCACTCGGTGCCCCAGGGCAGCTGCTCCCCTCCGGCCGCCGGGCAGATGCGGGGGGCTCTACCTGCCAGGCGATCAGGTCCTTCAGCTTCTCGATGTTCCCCTCATCCTCAGGGTGGTCCTGCAGGTAGGACTCCTGGAAAAAGGCCTGCGACACCCCCCCTCAGTCCTGCTGACGGGCTGGCTCAGCTCCATGCAGGCAGGGATGGAGCGAAGCGCTGCCAGTGACAGTCGCCGGCCCCTGTGCAGCCCCCACGTGTCCTCACCGTTTCGTACTTGGCGAAGCCACCCATGACCGCAGGGTCCACGATGCCGTTGAGCAGCATGGAGAGCGGGTTGACGGGCAGGCTGGGGTCGTTCTGGTGCCGGTTGATCTCACTCATAATTTTCTCATTTGTTTTCATCATGGTCTCGATGGCGTTTTCCAGTGGGGAGATGCTGGTCTGTGCCCAGGGAGGGAGGGAGGGAGGGTCAGCAGCTGGCTGGCCCAGCAGCCTGCCTGTCCTGGGCAGGGTGGTCACCCCCGGCATCAGCTGCCTGGAGCACTGCATGTGCTTGTCCCCGGCTCCAAGCACAGGCCGCTGGCAGGTGCGAGCTGCCGGGAAACCTGGGTAAATGTTGCTTGGGGGGGGGGGCAGCTGCGCAACAGCAGCCGCAGCAGACACAGGCGTGTGTGGCTGCACTGGTGCAGTCCTGAGCAGCACAGCGGCCCCGTAACAGCCCGGGGCCTTTCGGGTGTCTCCACTGCTGCAGCACCTGAGGCACCCCAGACTTTGGCTGAGCAGCTCCCTGACGGAGGCATAAAACCCACTCGCGGAGCTGCTGTCGGCAGCACCGGGGTTGCTGTGGTCTGCTGACACTCCTCCAGTGCCTCTGCCCTCCCTGCGTGTGGTGTCCTGCTTCCCAGGGAGGAGATGTGCGTCCCGGGGGCTGAGCCCCACAAACCAGTCCCTGTCACTGGGTTGATGCTACCGGCACCAGCCGACAGAGGCTGTGGGTGCCCCGAGTGCCGGGGTGTCTCCATGCCCAGTGCCAGCAGTGGCTGGGGGACGTGGCTGGGGACAGCGTTCCCGCCTGGCACGGGCCTGTGGTCAGTGCTGGAGCTGGGGCAGTGGGGGCCCAGGCGATGCCGGGGGGGGTTATCCCCCGCTGCTGGGTAGCCGGGCTCTGAGCTCGCAGGGGGCAGGGCGCTGCTCTTGCACCCCGCTCTGCAGGCGCAGGGTGCACACGGGAGCTGGGTCCACTCTGCCGCAAGCGCTGCCCTGGGTGACGCACCCGAGGGGCCGCAGGGGCATGGCAGCCAGCGGGGAGCCGCGGGGTTCGGGGTGGGCTGGATCGGGCTCGTACTGGGCACAGAGCCGGCCGGAGCGCAGGGCTGGGGCTGGGCTCGGCCGGGCCAGCAGGCAGGACACGCTCCCCGCACTCTGGCTCGAGCTTGGGAAGCACGGAAGGGGCTGGGGGCAGCACGCCCGCCTGCATCTGGGGTTTGTGATGCTGCTGAGGGCAGGGATGCCCTGGGAGGGGCCCGCTCCCCCCACGCCCCCTCCTCACCGTGGTGGTGGAGGTCACCGCGAACCAGCGCAGGATGCCGGGCAGGGGGTAGGCTGTCACAAAGGTCGTCCGCTCGATCCACATGGTCTGCAGGGAGGGCAGGAGGGTGACTGCTGCCCTCTGCCCCATCACCCTGGGACACCCCTGGCTGCCCTGTGGGGCAGAGGGCTCCCACCTCCCCTTCCCGTGGGCACGGGACTGCCACCTTCCCCATCCCAGCACTGGGAGAACCCTTGTCTCTCCTGCATCCTCCTTCCTCTGGACCCCCCGCTCCCCCGTCCCTCCCAGCCGGGGGGTCCCAGCAGCACTCACTGCAAATTCATTGTCTGGATCCTTTGGGCCTTTCTTGAAGGGCCGCGAGTAGCTGAACTTCTGGACGTGGTTGGCTTTATAGAAACTGTCGGGGAGGGAGAGGAGGAGAGCATGGGAGGGGTCCCCCCCATTGTGTCCCCTCCGACATGGAGCAGAGCGGGTGGACCCTGTCCACCCCCAGGCACTCACTTGGTGATCTGCTCTGGGATGCTCCGGTCCTTGAACCGGAGCTTGGCCTCCTCCACCGGCTGCACGGTGAAACACTGGATATCTGCGGGAGTGAAGGAGCCGCGGGCACAGATGGTGGGGACAGGGGCTTCAGGAGAGAGGAGCCCCAGGGCCCAGAGGGGGAGAACCCCAGGGGTGTGGGGACCCACACGGGGAGTGATGGCAGAGGGGACAAGCCGCCCTCCAGCCCCATCCCCACACTTGGAGGATACACTGCCCCGGGGAGCCCGTGATGTCCTGGCCGGGTGGGGACGTGCTCTTCAGCTTCTCGGCGTTGGGGAAGGGGCTCAGCAGCCGCATCTCAAAGTCCTCCCGGCGCTCATACTCCTTGCCCCGGTAAATGAAGACCTTGTTCTGTGGGGGAGGAAGATGTCAGCCTGTCCCAGCGCTGCGGAGCGGGGCCGGGGAGCCACAGGGCGTTAGGGGTGTGGGTGCTGAGGCTGAGCCCTTTGCTGAGTGGGAGAACCCCCTCTCAGAAGAAGTTTTTCCCCAAACCCAGCAACTGGAGGAAAAAGGAATTAAAGGGTGGGCTGGCTTGGGCAGAGAGGGCTCTGGAGCAAAGGCCTCTGGCCAGGCACAGAGTGACTGGGGTCTGCGGTCAGTGGATACAGAAACCACCCAGGAGACAGCGAGGAGCCCTTGAAACCCACCCTGACCTCTGTGAGGATGATGCTGCCCCCCCTGTGGCCGTAACGGCGGGGTAGGAAAATAAGGTGCTGAGCAAGCCCCCACCTACAGCACCATGCTGCAGGGATGGGGAGAGGGTCAGTGGGGAGAGGGTCGGCAGGGAAAGGGTCGGCAGGGTTCCTGCAGTGACCCTGGAGGTACCCAAACCTGTTCCTAAGTAGCACAGACCCATCTCTGCAGCACAGGTACGACACGACGCACACCCCCCGCAGCCCAGACACGACGGCGCAGACCAGCACGGGGGACCAGGCCGACACTACCACCCCAGCGAGGGGCCCCGTCTGTGGGGTCAGTGCGGGGGCTGGGCCCAGGGGGATCCATCCAGAGACGGCCATGGCCACGAGGCTCATCCCGGGCGCCGGCACTGTGCCGGGGAGCTGGAGCTGCCTACCCGGAGGAAGGTGGGGAAGCCCTGCCCGTAGTAGCCCACGGCGAAGTAGTCTGGGCTGGGCCGCAGCACTTTCAGGATCTTCTCGTAGAACTTGGCTTCTCGCTGCTGCAGGGGGAGAGGGGCAGGAGTGGGGATGGGACGGGGCCCTGCCATGGGATGGGAGCCCTGCGGCCCCCCCAGCTCACGGTCCCCCAGACTGCTCTGCCGGCAGCCACCCCCCAGCCCGGCTGAGCACTCACCAGGATGTCACTCAGCATCTCGTAGTCGAAGACTTCGCTCTCGTACTGCTCCGCCAGCTCCTTGCAGATGTGGATGGCCTCCTCCCACATCTGCGGGAGATGGGGCCAGGGCGGGGGCCCCGCGGTGCGGGGTGAGCTGGGTGCGGGTGGCACTGGGACTTCCAGAAGAGACCAGCCCCATCTGTGGGGGCACCTGCACCCCTGCTCCTGAGCGAGGGGCCAGGGCTCTCCCTGTGCAGCTGCGGGTCCGGCTGGGCAGCAGCGGGACTCCAGCCCCTGAGGCCCCTGCCCAGGCCAGACCCTCTCCTGGGGTGCCCCTTCCCCTGGGCAGCACCAGGGCTGGGGAATGGGGATGAGGAGGGGGTGGATTGGGATGGGATGGGATGGGATGGGATGGGATGGGATGGGATGGGATGGGATGGGAGGAAGGACAGATGCGGCTGTGGGGTGAACCACCAGCCCAGGTCGCTGCGGGGCAGCTCCAGCCCCCCCCAGCGGTGGGGTGGGTGGTTGGGCCGTGCTGAGACCGGGGGCTTGGAGCCGGGCCTGCCCTGGGACAGAGCAGCTCCCACTGGCGGGGCAGGGCGAGGGGGCTTCTGGGGCGCGCGGCCGCGCTGACCTTGCCCTTGTCGAAGTAGTCGATGATCTGGTTGTAGAGAGCCTCCTTCAGCTGGCGCTGGGTGTGCAGGCTGGGGCTGTGCAGGCCCTGCATGGGGGCTGTGTTCGCCTCCTCCGACCACTGCACGGGGGCAGCGGGAGCCCGTCACGCCGAGCCCCTGGGCGCCGGCTGGACAGCCCCCGCACCCCCGTACCCCACCTTGAGGAGCCGGGCATGCAGCAGCAGGGTGTAGGCTCCCTCCGTGTAGTTCTCATAGCTGACGTGCAGGTCCTTCAGCTTGTACAGGTACCTGGGAGCAAGGACACCACAGCCGGCGCAGCTCAGGGTCTGGCCCTGCTCCCCATGGGGCAGCATCCCCCACCCCCACCCCCACCCCCATCCCCTCTGCCCGCTCCAACATCTCCATCCCACGTGGATGGTGGGGCTGGGGCAGCTCGGGGCCCTGGGACCCCTCACTCCGGGGTGATGCCGGGCTCCCCAGGTCCCGCTCACCTGATGTACATGGCCTGGCGGTCGATCTCCTTGTAGAAATTCTGGGGAAGAGCAGACAAGGCTGTTCTGAGTGAGCCCAGGAGGGGCCACGTGCCGCAGCCCCCCTCTCTCCCACACCTTGCTCTGGGTCACGGTGCTGCCAGGACCGTCCCTGCGCAGGGAATGGGCTGCCCTCGGCAGCGGGGAGCTGCACGTGCCTCCCAGCAAACACCTCCAGGGGGGACACCAGGTCTGGTATCGTGTGCCCCCCATCTCTGCTGTGCCTGGGGGGGCCGAGGGGGAAACAGGGCTGAGCCCTGGGGGAAATGGGGGCACAGGGCAGGTGCCCACCAGGAGGTTGACAGTGCAGCTCATGCTGTAGGTTTTGTTCTCGTCGTTCATAACAGCCCGGTAGTCGAGGAGCCGCTCCAGGAGCCCCGTCACCAGCTCAACGAAGTTCTCCCCGGCCTTGGCCAGCTCAGGGTGTCTCCGGCAGCAGCTGAGCAGGCTGGGGAGAAGAGGGGGTCAGGGGTCTCACGGCATCTCAGCTCCGCAACGCTCCCACCACTGCCCCGGCTCAGCTCCCCCAGGGTGCAGGGAGTTGCGGGGGGCGGGGGGGGGTGGGGGGTGCACCCCCCCCCCAACAAGGGATGAAAAGCCACACTTGATATGCAGCGAGACAGAGCGAGCCCTGTGCTGTCCCCCACCAGGCACATCAGGGATGGGGGAGGGACCTGACAGCTCCAGCCACCCGCACACAAATCTGTGGTGGGCACCACGGGACAGGAGGAAGGGCAGGGCAGGGGCAATTCCTGGGGCAGGAGCACTGAGGGGGACAGGTAGGGGCAGGCTGGCCAGGGCAGCAGTGGTGTGCAAGGGGCAGAGGATGCTGCTGGGGCAGCAGCCTCCCTCCACTCAGGCCCCGCTCCCCCCAGAGAGGCAGGCTTTGGGTCAGAGGAGAAGTGGGGCGGCCGGGATTCAGGCGGGGCAGGGGGATGGTGGGCAGCAGAGGGTCGTGCCCTGGAGAGAAGGTTGCGGGGACGTGGCTGCACACTCACATGCTCTCAAAAAGCTGCTTGTACTGCTCATCCCCGCGGCCGCCCTCCACCTCGCTGTCCAGCTTGCGCAGGATCTCGTCCTCAAACTGCAGAGGCACATGTGAGCGCGGCCGAGGAGCCGAGGAGGGGCTGAGCTGGGCCCCAGGCTGCCGCGGCTGCAGCCCCCAGCACACGGGGACAGGAGGGGCTGCAGGAGCTGGAGCCAGCTCGAGCCCCCCGCACCCCCTGGCTCAGCGGCCGCAGCCCTTTCCCCCGGGGCTGCCCGGCACAGACGGGTCCCTGTCCCCCCCCGGCCACGCCGCTCCCCAGTGCAGATGGGTCCCCACGCTGCCCTGGCACAGACAGGGCCCCATCCTGCTCTCTGCGTCCCTGACTCGGTCCCCAGTCCCCATCTTGCTCCTGTGCTGGCCTTGTCACTGTCCCACACAGCCGGGGCCCGGCTGGCCCCAGGGATCTCTGGGCAGTGCCCTGTGCCCCCGAAAGCCCCCATCTCCCAGCTGATGCTCAGCCTTCAGGTCCATGGGGTTTGTGCTCTAGCTGCAGCCAACGGACCCAAAATCCCGGGGGATCCTGCACGAGCACGGTCCGGGATGGGGGGCCTCAGACTTTGCCTCCACACTGGGTCCCTCCGGGGTCCCAAACTCGGGGGTCCTTCTCCCCCTGGGCCAGGGGCACTGCCATGGTTGGCTCCTGAGCCACAGAACCCCTGTGCCACGACAGCTTGGGGACATCCCCCGCAAAGGCCTCAGGTCTGAGCCCCGCTGTGCCCACCCTGCTCCTCCAGCACAGCCCTGTGTGCGAGCCGGAGCGAGGGAAAGGGCTGCAGCAGGATCTGTGTCACTGCGGCTCCGAGGACAGCCCCAGCCCCCCTCCTGCCACGGGACACCCCAACGCGGGGAAAGGCTTCCAGCTCAGAAGAGCAAACGCCACCTCATCAAAAACTGGAAACGCCTTTTGCGTGGGGAAATCTCACAGCAATGGGGGAAGAAGCCGAGTGGGAATCAGAGGTTTGTGCAGACCTCCCCCCTTGCTGTGTTCTTGTTTCCAGGCAGTGCTGGGATGGGATGAGTGGGTGATGCCTGACCTGTCCCTGCTCATCCCTGGGAAATCTTCTGCGTCACCTGGCAGCTCTCCCTGCTCCCCATGTTCCCTGCCCGCCCCCTCGTCCCTGTCCCTCCTCCCTCCCTCCTGCAGCTCCACATCCCAGGATGGAAGGGGAGGCTTAGCATTGCTTCCACCCACCCTCAAGGGGATGGGCCAGCGCGGGTGAGGAGCAGGACCCTGCCGCGCTGGCCTCCTGCCACAGCCGCGGGCGCTCACCCGGCTGAAGCTGCTGGTCAGCTGGTACTCGCAGAGCATCATGTCAAAGAAGATGGGGATGGTGGACTTGCGCAGCTCCAGCTCCGGCACGAGCGTCATCTCCAGGATGGGGCCCACCATGCCTGGGATGAACTCAATCTTGCGGTGGCCTGGGGAGGGCAGGGAAGGCTGGGGGGGCTCTTCCAGCCTGCTCCGTGCGGTCAGCCCTGGTCCGGGGCCCCGCGGCTGCAAAGGGCAGCGACGCGTGGAAGAGGCAGGGGAGCAGCGCTGGGGGTCTGCTGATGCGTGGCAGAGCCGGGCAACCCCCCGGGGCAGCCACGCTGCTGGGCCGGTAATGCCGTACGGCCAGGAGAGCATGGCAAACACGTGGCCGTGGCACCATCAGCTGGGGCTGTGCTGGCGTCCCGGAGGCCCTGGCACGTGTGAACAACCCATGTGGGAGCCCGCAGGACTGGGGAAGGGGAAGGCAGGGCTGCAGGCAGACGCCAGCCCCGAGAGGGGAGGCTGCCTGCAGGGAGTGCAAGCTCATGGCTGGCTGCAGCGCCTGCGGGCTTGCACACCCACGGCCTTGCACGCCTGCAGATATGTGCATCGTACACGCTCACATAGCCCACAGATTGCACGTCCCGTAGCATCCCACGGGCTGCACATCCCACAGGCTGCACATCCCATGGGCTCGCCCACCCGCAGATTCACACGCCTGCCAATTCACACGCCTGCAGGCTTACACACCCTGCTCGTGCCTGTGGGCTCCCACACCCCACACTGGCAACCCCCCCACTCCCCAGGGCCCATTTTGGGGCCAGGCTGGTGGACACCAGCCTGCAGAGACTCGCCAAGCCTCCTCGCTGCCGGCCACACCACGGCTCACCTAGGTTGTACCACATGTCCCGAATGGAAGCTCCGATGGCGGCTCTCATGTCCCCGTACCTGCCAGGGCGGGTGTGGTTAGCATCGCTCCGCAGCCCCAGGCACAGCACCCAGGCCAGGGGCCCGAGCACAGCCCGACCGGCTCATCCCAAAATCCCTGAGCGTGGCAGTGGGCTGGGGCAGGGACACGAAACCGAGAGGAGGGCAGCAAAGGCGACTCACTTGGCCAGGATGCTGTTGCGCTTGGCCTGGGAGAAGTTCTCAAGCTGCAGGGAGTCCTGGGTGAGGAAAGCCACGGCCAGGTGGAAATAGTTGTTCCAAAGCTGCGGGGAAAAAATGGGGACAAATGCCAGGCTGGGTGGCACGGGGGGCTGGGGGGGCAGGCTGGGTCCCCTCCCCGGCACCCCCAGGGCACGGGCAGCCCCGGGGCTGGGGCAGCGTCCGCTCACCTGCAGCTCGAAGCTGCTGTTGCTCAGGAACATCTCGGTCAAGGTGGTGGCAAACTGGTTGATGGCACGCAGGAACTCCCTGCGGGGAGTGGGGGGGGTGAGCTCGTCTGGGGCTGCCCGGCACAGCCGTGCCCGTGTGCCCTCTGCCAGCCTCTTGCTCCAGCCCCAGCATCCGCCTGCGGGTCCCTCCCAGTGCAGCAGCCCTCACCGGTTCTGCACCATGTTCATCACCACCCAGTCGGAGGGGTACACCGTTTTGCCAATCAGGTCCTTGAAGAGGATGAAGGTCTCCATGAGGAAGTCCTGCCGGGGAGGAGGAGGAGGAGGAGGCGTCAGGAGATGGGCTCCACCGCGGTGCCCTCCCGGGGCGATGCCGTGCTGAGCACCGGCACTGGGAGCCACCCCGGCACCACCCGACAGCAGGAGCTTCCCCTGCACGGAGCGGGGACGGGGCTGTGCTGGGGTCTGGGACGGAGAGGACCAGGGCCGGGTGCCCGGGGGCAGGCGGGACACTGGGACCAGCGGGGTGGAGAGGAAGGGAGGTGACGGCGACGGCGGGCGCGGGTCTGGTGGCACTCACCATCAGCTCGGGCCGGGAGGGGAAGGCCCTGATGTAGGAGCTGTAGTGGTCCTTGTCCATCTGGCTCAGGATGGCAGCCATGCAGGCCACGTAGTGACTCTGGGGGAGAGGGGCTGCTCAGGCGCCGCTGAGGCCCCGCGCCCAGCACTGGGGGGGTGTGGGGGGCCAAGGGGGGTCCCACACACTCCTCCGTGTCCCCACGCACCCCTCCGTGTCCCCTCAGTCAGTCTGTCCCCCAGAGCCCTGGCTGCCAGGGTACCCTCGTCCCTCAGACCTCTGCTCCTGCCCCCGCAGCCCGAACTGAGCAGCAGCTGAAACTGGAAAGCCAAGGGGGTCCTGGTCACTGGACAGGGGTGTTGGTGTCACCAGGATCCTCCTGAGTGCTGCTGGTTCCGGCAGTGGCCAGCTGCTGGTTCGGGCAATGGCCAGCCGCTGGTTTGGAAGGTGGCCAGCCACTGGTTTGGTGGCGGCCAGCCGCTGGTTCAGGCAGTGGCCAGCCACTGGTTTGGGTGATGGCCAGCCTCTGGTTTGGGCAGTGGCCAGCCGCTGGTTCTGGTGGTGGCCAGCCACTGGTTCTGGCAGTGGCCAGCTGCTGATTCGGGCGGTGGCCTGCCGCTGGTTCGGGCAGTGGCTAGCTGCAGTGCCAAGCTCAGGGACGCTCTGGCAGGGATGCAGCAGAGTCAGCGCGTGGGGAAGCTGCAACCAGCATCAATGGCAGAGCAAGGGCACTGACACCCCGCGCCCCCCCGCCAGCGCCACCTGCGCCGGGGAACGCACAAACCAACCCAGTGGCCCCGGCAGCGCTGTGGAGTGTTGGGGACGGGCAGAGCCGGGCTGGGTCGGGTCACTCAGTGTGGGGGGGAAGCCTGGCACCGCCGGGGCCAATGCTTGGCCACTCTGTTATTATTACAGACCCAGTTCTCAGCAGTGCCCAGCGTAGCCCATGTGTGACTGCTCAGCCGGAAAAGTGTCCTGGGGGTGCTCCCAGGGCTGGAAACTGTGGGGAATGGCGGCTATTTCTGGGGGTAAGAGCATCATCTGGCAGGCTCAGGAGGAGCGAAGGCCCTGCCGTGCCCCAGTGCCGCCGCCGGAGCTTTGTGGGCGGCTTCACATGCCAACCCTTCCCCGGAGACTGTGGTGCCGTGAGCGCTGCGAGGGCACCCCAGGCGCTGAGCGTCGCTGCCCGTCCCGCCTGCAAGGCAGTGAGCACGAAGCGCTGGCAAAGCAGGGAAAGGGCCACAAATCCACCCATATCCCCTGAGGGGCCGTGTGTGCGATGCCAGGGTGCCCTGAGAGACCCTGGGGGGAGCCGGGGTCACCCTCCCCGCTGACAGAGCCCAGCCCGAGCCTTTGCCAGGGTTCTGGGGGGCCGTTTCTCATGTACCAGCCAGGGGTGCACATCCCCCCCATCACCCCACCCCGTGGGGAGCCTGGGGCAAGGAAGGAAGGCGGCGGGGGGAAACTTTTACTGCAAACCAGACTTTTCTGGGGATTTGATGAGATTGGTTCAGTCATCTGGGAAGAGCTGTTCGGGTGGCAGCTGGAACTAGACCGAGGTGAACTCCCTGCACCACCCGCTACACCCTCTCCAAGGGAAACTGTATTTTCATTGAAATTACACCCCGGTGCACACTCGGACACAGGCCGGGGCCTGTCCTGGGGCTGGTGCGTGCGGGTGGAGCAGGCCCACTGCAGCACGTGGACCCCGGACTCGCGGGGTGGTCCCCGACAAACGGTCCCCGACAGCCCCAGCCCCAGCACGGCCCCGGTGGGACGGGCTGAGAGAGGGGGCAAGGGTCTGGGGGCTCGGGGGGGCTGCTCTCGGGGGGGTGCTGCACCCCCACCGCCTGCTCCCCAGCCGGGGGTCCCAGCCCAGCCCCTGCCCGCTTCCGTGCCACCGCCTCCCCCGGTGCCCACGGCCGCGACCCCCGCCCCGGGGCGGGCACGGGCCGTTCCCGGGGGCTCCCGGGCCAGGGGGCGGGGGACGGGGGCTGGGCCCCACCGTGCGCCGGCCCCGAGCACCGGACCGGCCACGGTGCCTGTACCCACACCCCCACCCCCGGGGCAGGCGCTGCCCAGAGCCTCGGCGGCCTCGGCCCGGGTCAGCTCTGCCCGACACGGCGGAGCAGCGCTGGGTGCGACCGGCACCGGCACCGGCACCGGGGGTGCAGCCATCGCCCCGCCCGGGGGTCCCGGCCCAGGCAGGACCCGGCCGAGAGGCCACCGGTTCCGGTGCTCCGGGGCTCGGCGCGGACCCCGCATCCCGCCGCCTCGGCTCCGCCCCGGCCCCGCCCCCGGCGGCCCCGCCCCGGTACCGGCGAGCTCGCGCGGCCCCGCCCCGCCGCTGCCCGACCCGCGCCGCCGCCGCCGAGCTCCAGGTACCGGTCGCGCCGGGGAGCGGGGCCGCGGCGGGGAGCGGGGGGGGGCCGCGGCGGCCGGGCCGGGCTCTGCGGGAACCGGCCCTGCGGCGGCCGCTCGCTGCACCGGGAGCGCCGCGGCGGCGGCACCGGGACCGGGACCCTGGGCGGCGGCGGCGGCGGCGGGGGGACCCCGGGGCCGGGAACCGCGGGGCGGTACGGGGAGAGCCCCGAAACCGGGACTCCGCGGCGGTGCGGCGACCCCCGGGGCCGGGAGCCGGCGGCAGCGGCCCGAGGGATGCGCGGGGGCCGGCGGGGCCGGGGCGCGGGGCCGGGCTGGGGCGGCGCTGGGGGGGATCCGCGGTGCCCCTTCCCCCCGGCCGCTGGTGCCCGGCCCCGGCGCCCCGATCTGCCGCGGGTCGCAGCGCTGCCCGGGTCCTGCCCTCCTCTGCCTCACCGAGCGGGAGCTGCCCGGGGGGCACGGCGGTGGTGGCACCCCCCGCCGAGCACCCTACTCTGGGCGCCCGACACTGAGCACCCCGTGCCGAGGAGGGCGGTGACACCCCGCACCGAGCGAGCCACCGGCTGCCATCGCAGGGGTCTCTGGGGGGGCCCCGGCCACGCTGGAGGCGCGTGGTGCAGCCGAGGGACATGAATCCGTGTCGAGAGCTGCCGTGTTCGAGGGGCCGAAGACCCCCGAGGGCCAGGCCCCCACACTGCCCCCCGGCCCGTGGCCCCCCGCTTGCCCCGCAGCTCCCTGCGGCCTCGCTTGGCCCCACAGCTGGTGCTCCGCTCCCCCCGCGTTAGGAGACGTGTCTGTCTGCCGGGGCCGCACTCAGTTGACACACGCACACGCATGACCCCCGGGATGTCACTCCCGGTACCGCACGTGGCGCTGACGCCGGCTGAGGGTACGGCTGCTGGCGCTGGAGGGATTCAGCCCACGTTGCTCCCAGCAGCTCCCAGCGCCGTGCTTGGCGCTCAAGGCCTCTGCCTGCCGGGGGGGCTTCGGCAGCCGCAGGGCCGACTGCAGCCCTACCTGCTCCCCGTGGAACTGGGAGGCGCAGCTCTCAGGGCTGCTCCAGTCCCTTTCCTCCCCACGGGAGCGCCCACAAAACCCTGTTAGTGCTGTGGCTCCTCGCAGAGGTGCGGGGGAGCCCAGAGGAGAGGTCACCAGGGAGAGGAGAGGCTTCCAGCGGAGCCCTTTTTGTGTTGGGAGCACGAGGTGGACACAGATGAGTAGTCACCGGGACCTGGGCTTTGCCAGCGTGTGCCCACACGGGGACGGCGGGTCTCAGCCAGGCTGCCGCTGGCAGAGAGTGCTCCTTGCCGGCAGCTCCCGGCCGTCTCCACGGTTGTCACCTCCCAGGGCCACGGCAGTGAGGCCCCCGGGACAGCCGTGGTGGCGGGGACACTGGGGACTGCCGGCTGCGCTCCCTCCCTGCTGGCGCTGCCCAAGGAGAGGGGCCGGAGAGCTGCCGGGAAGGGAGTTCTGGGCAGAGCCGGGCTTAGGCTGGCACCCGCTGGCCCTTCCCGGCGTGTCTCCTCTCTGTGGGAAGCGTTCCATCCTTCCAGTGCATGTATTTAAACACAGGAGCTCCTTTAGGCTGAGGTTATCTTCTTTATGAATTATAATTATTATAATTATTTAATAGTACGGTAGCATCCAGAGGCCACAAATAATTAGTGGGTCTATTCCCATCTGTAGTAATGATGCTACTTCAGCCCTAAGCAGTGCTTTTGGACAGGGTCTTGCGTCTTTAGGGAGCCAGTCCGTATTGCTGTTCTGATGGCTGGTGGGTGGGTTGGGAAACCGAGACACACGGTGAAGAAGGACACTTGCTAATTCCTAAATTCCCCTGGTAGCCGGTGTTGTCTAAAGCGCATAAAGATAAAGGGGGGACTGACTGCTAGGTGGCATTGGAAATCTACTTAAAGGCAGGAATTTGTATTCTGAAACGACGTTCTCCCTCTCCGTGCTGGGAGGCTGCAGCCGCAGAGGCCTCCCGCGCTGGCTGCCGGGATGGGGCTGCCCCTCGGGGGGTGCTGCTGGCGCCCAGGGCCAAGCCCCCAGGACTGGCGCACGCCGGGTCGGCGCAGTCACCTCTGCGAACTGCTGGGCGGCAAAGCCTTTCCAGTTTTTTCCAGAAATGTGCTTCGGGGACAGCTTGTGGCTTTCTAATACGATTTCTGGCATGCGAAGGAGCGCAGGGAGTCCCAGTCTGTCAGGGCTCCCCAGCCCAGCTGGCGGCTCCGCTTCGCTGTGGTGGTTTTTGGCTCCAGACGGGCGCCCGGGCACGGTCCTCTGGGGTGGGACGTTCCTCCCCGGGGGAGCGTGGAGCGGTGGGGGGTCCTGTGCTGAGCTGTGAGCTCTGTCTCCCGCGGCCTTTGCGCCACGTCCTACTTCCCTCGCCCTGTAACCACTGCAGGAACAGCCCGTGTCAGGGTGCTGGCGGACCCCGCGTGCTTTGGTGCTGGCACTGCCCAAGCTCACACACTCTCCGGGCCAGATCTCCACGTCCGACGTTTTCCCACGGCTGTGCAAGGCATCTCCGGGACTCAGAGGAACGTGATACTGCCCACGCCACGTTCGCTGGGCGAGCAGGGTGTTCTCCTCCTCCCACAGTGGTCTCTTCTCTAGCCCCTAGGAAAGGTGCTGAGGGACGCTCACCTGCTCTTCCGTGGCAGCTGAGGGAAGCTCCAGGACTGAATCAAACTCCTGACCTCATCCTGCTCCGTACAGCCGCCCGTGTTCCCCTGGGTGGGTCACCCTACCTCTTCGTGTCTCCTTTTAAATGGTGATATCTGTGCTCCTCCCGGCAGGGAGCAGTGGGAGAGCAAGCAGGTAGCGGTGAGAACAGAGGCACTACTGTCGTGACAGCCATATGGGCATCCATGGGAGACAGAGGAATAATTTGGCTTCTGCAGGCTTTGTGCAGAGGCTTTGTACTTCACCGTGTCTCCTGGCCACGTAAACTCTCCATCTGATGGCACCAGCATGTCCCAGTTGAAGGAGAGAGGGGTCGAGGACCTCAGCATGCTGGGAGCGGGGTCTTGTTGCTTCTTCCCCAGTTGATGGGTCCCTTGCACCAGGCATTAGCTGCAGCCCATGTGGTGACGGCAGCCGGGAGCCCCAGGCAGCCCTGGGGAGGTGCCCGCAGGGTGCCCAGGGGTGCTGGCGCTGCAGGGAGGCGGGTGGCGGGGGCTCCCTGCTCCGGCCGGGCGACCAGAGCCTTCTCCCAGGCCCCGTGGCTGGGAGAGTGACTAATTTTCCTGCAGAGCACTTCAGCCAGTGACCTAAATAGAGACGCGTGTGGATCCCTGGGCTCGTGAGAGCTGCCGCTTGCACCAGGCCCTGGCTGACACAGGAGAGGACCCGTGTGTTGGTGACACTCCCCGGGGTGCCGGGGGTGCTGCGGAGCACGAGGAGCCCAGAGCACTGCCCTGGCCGTGGGGCACTGCGCCTGCCGTCCTCAGCCGGGCCAGCCAGTGTGTTTCTGGTACAGTCCCCGGGTGTTTGAGCAGAGCCTAAGACCTTGCCTCGAACGGTCCCGGGGGGAGGAGGTCAAGCACTGCAGGTGTGCCGGGGGCTGCGAGGGCTGCGGGAGCCGTGGGGAGCTGCTCTGGGGCATGTGAGCGGAGCGGGACCTGCTGAGCACTGCAACGTGCGGCTGGAGGAGGGACGCGTGTCCTCGCTGCGAACGCGCGCGGGCTGAGCGCCGAGGAGGGGGAAGAGCTGCACGAGCGGAAGCACTATATTGGCACGAGCACAGTCGGATATAAACCGGCCGTGATGAAGTGCCTGCAGGAAATCAGAAGCGCTGAGAGCCTCCAAGCAGCCGGGCTCTGGAAGAGCCTCCAAGAGAACCGCAAGGGTAGGGCATGAGCTGGCTTTGTGGTAGAGCTTCCTCAGTGAGGAACTGGATTTCGGGTCTGCTTGCTGCCCAAGGAGATGCTCTTAGTCCTCCATCCGCAGCTCCCGCAGATGCTCCAATCCGAGTACAAACGAGTCCTCTTGGAGCCAAGGCGGGATTAAGCTCTGCTGCTGAGTGATGTGTCATGAACCGGGCTCCTGCCCCGGCCTCCGCTGAGAGCAAACGCCTCATCCTCCAGTGCCACCCCGATCCGTCGCCAGCAGCACCTCTCGCCTTTCCAGCCATCGGGAAAAGCAAAGGGTTTGTCCCAAGAGAAGCCGTTGTACCCAGCGAGTGGAGCTGGGTAATTAGCTGTTCTCTTCTGCAGTTCCAGGAGAATATGACTTCCTCTCTCATAAATCTAATCTCCTGGCTTCCTGCATCTTGAGGAGAAGATTTATGTGTCTGCTCTGGTTTTCCCTCTGCCACAGACATTACCAGGAGGACGAGGCAGGGGATGGGTGGAGAAAGGGCCAAAGCCGGTCAGGGGACAGGGAGGATTGTTGACAGGTGTGGGGGCAGCCGGACCCTCCGTCGGCGCCTACGGTCCCACGCTCAGTGGCCGTAGCTGGGGTCTGCCCAGCAGCCTCACCAGTCCTGGGCTGGTCTCTCCCACAGGACACCAACGTCCCTCGAGTCAGGACGAAGAGCTGAGCCTGGCCTTGCTGCCCCAGGGGAGGAGGAGGAGGAGGAGGCAGGCGGCCAGCTGGAAGCTTTCCCTCTGCTCTGTGATATTTTTGGTGGGTGCGGGTAACTTTCTGGACAGGACAGTGTGAAGCAGGGCTCTGTTCCTCTGTGGTCAACCCGGCAGCCGACGCCAGATGAGTCTCAAGATACACAACCAGAAGGTTTAGTGCATATCTCACAAAATTCACCATCAATTGGTACTGGCCAAAGAAGAGTGGCCCAGTCACGGGGCCAGCGGCTCTCCAAAGGGCCCTGACAGGCTGTACCGGCAAAGCACGGGCTGGTGAAGCAGGACCAGGGTTTGGATCCCACCACCCGAAGCAACGCAGCAGAGTCGGGGCTCTGGGCTGGGGAGGGCAGCCGGGCTGACATGTGGTTCAGAGCCCCGGCGCTGCTCACAAATCCCAGTCCTTCGAGGAGTATTTGGTGTTTGGGGGGAGTGAGGACAATCTGAGGACGGGGTAGTCAGCACCTGAAGTTCAGTGGTGTCTGCAGCCAGGCCATGGGAAGCGGTTCCTGACGCTTCCTCGGCTCCTGGGCTCGCTCAGCAGAGGAGACGTCATCCCCAGCTGCGCTGAGCACCCAGCTGAGCCGGGGAGCCCACGCTGAAGTACTCGTGTCGTCTATTGCATTACAGTGGCGTCGTCTGCTTTGGTCTATACATCATCTGATGTGACCTGCTGTCTCACCTTATTCATGCGCTCGTAATTCCCGTATGAGCTAGAGGAGAAACACTCAGACCTTAAAAAATTGCTGAGACGGAGGATCCACCACAGTGCAGATCCTTCCTGAGTTGCTCTGGCCCTGACTGGCCTCGCTTTTTAAGAAAGTTGCTCCTCTGACTCCCCCCGATTTTCAGCCGCTGCGTTTTGCTGCTTGGCTGGAGAGGAGCCTGGGGCTCCCGCAGCACAGACCCGTCCTGCACAGCGTCTGCTCCGTGCTCCTCACATGGCTCTATATTTGGCTTTTTCCTCTCTCAGCCTCAGTGTAATCCACCCATTTTCTCAGTGCTGAGCTGTTCCTTTGAGGTCAGTGCCAGCCAGCGCCGGCGTGGGGCCCGGCTGCCCCTCCGCAGGACCTGGGCAGAAGCGCGGCTAATTGGCGATGATCGCTGGATGATTATGCCTTGAGACATGCTGGTTAGCTGGTTTTTAATCCATTTAATGTGTGCCACGTTGCTTTCGGATTATTCCGCTTTCTTCGTTAAAATGTCAAATGCCTCACAGAAATCCCAGCTCTGCTCCATCGAGGCTTCTACCTTCATCGACCAAACTTGGAACCTCATCAGAGCAGACAGCAAATGGGTTTGATGAGCCGTGTTCTCCGTGGCCCCACACCGGCTGCCGTGGCTGGGACACGCTGCCGTCCTTCAGCCGTTCTTAGCCCAGCTCCGAGCCCGCTCCCCCGCTGCTGTCCCCGTTGGGATGGTGCTCGCATGCCCTGGCCGGTGCCAGCCCCCGCTGTGCCCTCCTGGCTCCTCCTGGCTCTGCCGCGGGCCCATCCCCCCGTCCCAGCTGAGCTCCGGCAAGGCGCCCAGGGATAAGCATTGGCGTGACACGGTAGCTCAGGCAGGTCTCCTTCAGCCCTGCCCGCCTCTGTCCCTGCTCCCAGCCACCCTCCAGCAGAGAGGAGCTCTGGCAGCCCTGGGACCCCGGCAGGCGGGACCCTGCGAGGGGCTGCTGCGGGTTCGGGACCTTGGAGGGGCTCCAGCTTCCCGCGACTTCATCTCTGAGCGCTGCCCTCCCGACAGCCCTCGGCACCGCGGGACTGGCCAGACCCGTGAGTTCCTTGTGCTGGGGCACATTAGCCGGGGACATCCCTGCTCCTGCTCCTCCAGTCTGACCAGCCTGGCACCGGGTGCCCACGGGGAAGCCAGTGGGGCACAGGAGGGCGAGTGGGGAGCGTGGCTGCGTGCTGGGCACACGGTGCAGCAGCTGCGGTGGCCAAGCACGTGGGGGTGTGGGTGAGCGTGTGGCCCCAGGGCTGGGGCGCTGAGTGCCATTTCCCAGTAAACACGCTCGACGCGGCAGCTGGGAAGCGCTGGTGCGGCGGGTGCTGGGTGCTTCTGCTTCCTGCACAGCCCCTTCCCAGGGGCCCTCTCTCTGCATCCGAAACGTCCCCAGCGCTGCGCTTACAGACGGATCCATCAGCACAGCAGTTCCCTCGGGTTCAGCCGCGGAACCGGGGGGCCCATCAGATACCGCAGCTGCTGGGCTGCGCGGCCCCGGCTCCGTCCCGCCGCACGACTCGTCACCGGCACTCGAAGACGCCGGCACGCTGCGAGCAGTGCCCGAGCGCGGCACTAAATCCAGCCGTACACGGAGACGAGTGGGAGGGTCCTGGTGTTTGACATCCTCAGAACTGTTCCCAAACGGAGTGAGCGCATGTATAATTTATAGACTTTTTCTTTGTCCTTGTCGCTTGTCTCTGATCTCTCCAGCGGTGCAGTTCGGGAGGCAGAGGGTGCCTCGGTGGAGGCCCTGCTGACTGACAGTATCGCATTTGCTGCGTAGGCAGTGGAACGGCCTCGTTGTGCTCTGCCGTCAGCCGCGGCTCTGTGAGGTCTCTGCTGTGGGCCCGTGGGGGCTGCACCCACGCTAGGACAGCCGGGAGCGTTCCTGCCCTGTGCCCGGCTGTTGGGGTGGCTCCCGGCACCCTCCACCCCGCGCCCGTTAGTGCCCTCATTAAGGAAAGCTCTGGAGCAGCCTGCACGGGTGCTGGGCCGTGCTCAGGGGGCTGCTTCAGTGTGGGGACGCGCCGCCGGACCCCTCTGCCGTGCTGCCCTCCCTGGCGCAGACGCAGCCGGGGATGCTGAAGCGGGACCTGGGCGAGGGGCGCTGAGCCCCGGGCACCAGCTGTGACCCCACGACAGGGCCCCGCAGCCCCTCGCTGTCGCAGCAGGCTCTGCCTGTGCTGCGTGAGTGCTGGCAGGGGCCAGGCATGGCGGCAGGGCTGCTCCCCCCGGCTGCGGCGAGCGTGGGGCGCGGGGGCAGGCGGTGCTGGCTCCGTCCCTGAGCCGGCTCTCCGCTCCGCCTGTTGCTGCCCATACTAACGAGGTGCCCCATCCCTCCGCCGCGTCTCCAGCGCGTCCTGCCTCACAAACATCTCCCGGTGTCTGGGCACAGCTCCAAGCTCGGGAAGGAAAGAGCCGGGCGGCTGGGCAGCGCATGGAGCAGCATCCCGACTAAGGCAGTGCAGGGGGTGCGGGGGCTCCGCCGGGTCGGCGGCTGGCTGCCGGCCCGGGAACGCGTTGGGCACCGGCGCACCCGGCACGCAGGAAGTTTTCTCGCTACCAGGGTGACTCCAGGCTGCCGTGCTGAGTCAGCTGTTTCGTTACGACGGGAATAAGGCAAGGCGGCGATGGGGGCTGGGGGGCTGCTGGTGCCACATGCCCACACACAGTGAGGGCAGGAGGGCCGTGGAGGCTCCTGTCCCAGCGTGCCCAAGAGGGTGCGGGGGCGCCAGGGGAGCAGCGGGCTGTGGGCCGGGGCTGCGGGATGCGGCGCGGTGCGAGGGGGTGCGTCCGTGCCACGGGGGAGCCACATCGCTCTGCTCCTCACCCATGCCGGAGGGGTCTCGGGATGTTTGCAGACCTCAAACGCTGGGAGGCCAAACCGCCCTGCGAGGCAGCTCCATCTCTCTCACCCTGTCCCCGCGCTGCTTCCCAAAATGAGCCATTGGGCTCCTCTGCGCCCCAAGGACACCCCGGGCAGGGCTCCTGGTGTGCGCCCGGGCTCCAGGGTGGCGTGTGCCAGGGCTGGGGCAGCAGCCAGTGACCGGGGCGGGCAGAGACGGAGCAAGGCGGGTATGGGGGCTCAGTGCTAGCAGGGGGGATGCCAGGACAGGGCTGCGGAGGGAGGTTTGCCCTGCCTGCGCAGGCAGGAGGAGCCCTGCGTGGCTGTGCGCTGATGCCGGCAAGGACTGGGGACAATGGAAGGGACTGGGACGTGGCTGGGAGCGATCTTGCCTGCTCAGTGGCAGGGACGGCCCCCGGGTCCTGCCCTGTGACACCGCTGGGGTCAGGCATGAGCTGTGGCCTGGGTCCTGCAGCCAGGCCCCGGCGGTGGTCTGGCAAGTGGCGAGCAGGAGCCGTGCCACAGGCCTGCCCAGGAGGCACGACAGGTGAGAGCTGCGCAGGCAGGCTGGCTGCCTGAGGCTGCGTGATGGCCCGAGGCACGGTGCCCCAGGGACGTCCGGCAGCCCCACCGCAGCCTCCCAGAGCTGCAGCCCTGTGGCAGCACCGGGATGAGAGCTGGAGAGACGCCAGCAGCCACCCATCCCTGCGGCAAGGGGCAGGGAGCCGTCCCCCAGCCTTGCCAAAGTCGCCATCTCGGCTGTGATGCCTGTTCTCCCTCTCGGCCGGTTCTCGCACACCTCAGTGTCCCCGAGCCACGGTCTCACCCCTGCCCACGGAGCTGGTCCCCCATACCTGCAGCCCAGGCAGCCCTGCCGCAGCTCTGGTGGGTGCTGGGTGCAGGATGGGGCCCTGTGCCCAGTCCAGCCACGCTCGACGGGTCGCCTGAGGCCAGCCAGGCCTTTTCCCACGCACGACGGGTCCCCCGTGCCATCCAGCCGTGCTCCACACATGCCTGGTCTGTCTGTGCGTCGTGCACGACGGGTCCCCTGTGCCCGGTGCAGCCCTGCCCCACACAGGACGGGCCCCATGCCCACTCCAGCTGTGCCCCATGCGGGCTGGGTGCCCCACACCTTGCCAGTCCCACGCGGAGTGGGTGCTCCATACACAGTGGGTGCCCTGTGCCCGTACGTCCTGCGCAGGAGCCCTCCGCGCCTGCCCTCCCGCTGCCAGCACCCACGAAGGCGAGGCACTGGCCCCAGTGAGGCAGAGCTATTTTTAACAGCTGCTTCTGCTTGATTTGAGCTGTGAACTTGTAACGTGTTTATGCTAAAGGGGTTTCTTTTTTTCTCTCGTCTCTTTGTGCTGAAGAGGCAGCACCAGAGATCAAAGCTTGTCTCCTCGTGATTTGTGATGGCGGGGCTGGCGGGGAGCGGGCAGAGGCCAGCAGGGGACTGAGGTGTCGGGGCCAGGGCTGACACACCTCTCTCTGTCCCCGCAGGTCCGGGAGCCCAGGAGCCATGGGCAGGGACAGCCGGCACCCGGCGCCGCGGGCAGCTTGCCACGGGCGGCACTGAGCTGGGGCGGCCAGGAGCAGGACCATGGGCTGCCGGCGCCGGGGCGAGGCCGTGGGCAGGGTGGTCAGGGTGGCGAGCCGGGGGCTGTAGGGCCGGGCAGCGGGCAGCATGCCCAGTGGCCCCTCGCCCGCCTCCCGCGCAGCGTCCCCTCTCCGCGGCCGCGTGGGATGAGGTCGGCCGCCGCCCCCGGCAGCTCCGGGGACGGGCACAGCCCAGGGCTCCGGCCGTTGGTGCTCGGCCCCCTGCACCCCGCCACAGCGGCCCCGGGGCCCTGAGCCATGGTCAGCCGGGAGCCCCTTCCCGGCCCGGCTCCCGCCGGCGAGGGCAGCCAGGAGAAAGCCATGACGGTGCGCTCGGTGCTGCTGAACCGCGACTCGCCTGACGTCGAGAGCCGCCTCAAGCGCCGGCGTAACCGCACGCAGCAGGTCCGCTTCAAGGACCTGGTGGAGGGCGGCGCGGGGCGGGTGGCCAGCCCCCCCCCCGGGCCCGCAGCAGCCACCGGCCCCATCACCCCACGTGCCTCGCCGCCCCCCAGGGACGCCCCTGAGCTGGCGGCTCTCTGTGCCTCGCGGCGGAGCTGGCCCCAGGCCCAGCCGGGTTCGCTGACACTGCCCATGCCCAGGAAGGCCTGCATGAGCACCGCCATCCAGACCTCCCCCAGCCTCCAGAAGCCCTTCCCGGCCTCCCAGCCCCGCAGCAAGAGTGTCTGCGACGTGGCCGGGGACACGGCACTGCCCGATGCCGCGGCAAGTGCCCAGTGCCCGGAGGGGGCCGTGCCCACCATCTCCAGCTGGGCTGTGCCCCCGCGGGCTCCCGGCAGCCTCCCCGTGCGCCATCACGCCGCAGCCCTCGCCCAGCATGCTGCGGTGTGCCGCGTGCCACCACCCAGGGATCCCTGTCCCCCCTATCCCGGCATGGCTGGGTGCCCCGCTGCCCGCTGCCCCTCCCCGGCACGGAGCTGCGCCCCCGAGCCCTGCCCACTGTCCCCCGCCTGTGCCCAGCTCCGCGGGAACCCCAGGGGCAGCCGTGGGGCTCCCCCGCGCCCGGCCTCTGTGCCCTGCGGCCAGCCCCGGCTGCCCACCGAGCTGCGGGGGCTTGGCCGGAGCGACTCAGAGCGGAGCCTGCCCCGTGGGCGCCCGCCGCCCCAGCCCTCGCCACGCCACCAGCCGCTGCCCGACCCTGCCACGGACCCCCACGGCCTCCGCCAGCCAGCTCAGGGCAACCCCCCGTGGGCCCCCCCGCCACCCCAGCACCAGCTCTGCGGCACGCTCCGGGGGGGGCCCTGCTGCACCTCGACAGCCCCCGTTCCCCCGGCACCAGGCTGGCATGGCTCTGCCACTGCCACTACGCCGGAGAAGACACCAGCTGCGCTTGGCCGTCCGGACCCCCGTGGCGTCGGCAGCCGGTTACCCACTGCCGAGCCGGGGCACAGCCGGGCAGGACCGGAGGGGCCCGGGGAGCCGCTGCCCTCAGCCCCGCAGGGCCCCGGCGTGGGGACGCAGCCGGGCGGACGGGCACCGGGGCTCCCCCGGCACGGGCAGCCCTGCCTCACCACCGAGCAGTCGGAGACGCTGCGCCACGTCCAGGACCTTCTGCAGCTGGTGGTGGTGACCAAGGGGCCGGTGGGACCACCAGCGGGGGACGAGGACGCCCAGACATCTCAGGGAGAGGGCCCGCGGGGGCCCGGGTCGCAGGGGGACCTGCAGTCCCAGCTGCAGTCCCTGGAAGGGGTGCTGGAGACCAGCCAACAGACCATCCGGGTGCTGCTGGATGTCATCCAGGACCTGGAGAAGAAGGAGGCCCAGCGGGACGGGTGAGCAGGCGGGGATGGGGGCAGGGGCCGGGGGGGCTGATGGCCCGGGAGGGCTGTGGATGGAGGACGGGGGGGCCCTGTCAGAGATTTGGATGCTGCCACCTCTCAGATGCATTTCCCTCTGAGAAGCTCAGAGCACACGTGGCACCGCGTCTTGGTGCAGCATCTTGCCCGCCCCAGCTTGTTCCGCGGTGCCGTCCCCGTGCACAGGGACAGGGTGCAGGGGGGTGCAGGCTGGGGGGGATGAGGGGAGCTGGGCCCCCTGCCCGGCTCCGGTGCAGCTGACGTGCCCGTCAGTCACCAGGAGCAGGTGCCCCGGGAACAGTTTCCCTATTTCTCACGCCTGCTCTTGGCTCCAGCCCCGGTGTTACCGAAGGCGCAAATTCGGCAGCTGGTGCCCCAGTGACCGACACGTCTGTGCCCCGGGGAGGTGCCCAGGCACCCCCATCCTGCCCTGCCCAGGACCTGCTCCACAGGCATCCCCCGGGATGCTTTTCCTTGCCCTCCCTGGCAGATTTGCCGAACGGAGCAAGGTGTTGGCAGTTGGCCCGGAGCTGAGACCCTCCGAACTCATCTCACACAAGGGCCACCAACCTCCCAGGAGCTCCGAGGAGCTGCTTGCCCCGTGCCGGGCCTGGCACCCTCCTGTAAAACCCTCCTGTAAAACAGTAACCCCGCCCCGGGGCCGTGCGGCTGCTGGAAGGGGAAGGCTGGGACGTGCTGCCGTTTGGGCACCTGCAGCCGTGCCGTGGCCGTGCCGTGGCCATGCTGAGCCTCGTCCCTGCAGGCACAGCGAAGGGCATGGGCAGGGTGGTGCCTGCTGAGAGGGCAGGTTTGCTCCCGCGGTCAGAGCTGAGCTTGCCTGCTCGGGAAGCTCATTTAGGTTCACTGCGGGCAGCTTAATTAAGATCTCGGCTCCATATATTGTTGCAGTCAAATGAGCAAACAAGATGCCCAGAGACATAAGGAATGGGATGGGAAATCACATAAAAACCTATCCTGGTGTCCTTATGTTGGGGAACAGCGTGACCCTGTGGGTCAGCGTCCTGCAGGCATGTGGTGGCCCCAAGGTCCCAGCCCCAATGCCACTCGCGGTGTGACATGTCCTCACAGGGTCCAGGCGTCTGCCACCGGCAAGAGCCCACAGCAAACGCCAGCCCAGGACTAGCTCATGTCCTGGCAGAGGGGCGCACAGTCTATGCGATGTTAGAGAGCCACACACACGCACATATATATGTACCTTCTATAGATATATATATATATAAAAAAGGTATCATGATCTAATTTATGTGCCAACAGTATAATCCCAATTGTAATACATAATTTGGTGCATTAAAAGACCTAGTTTCTGAGGGCTGAGAACAATCATGATCAAGGTCAAGTAACAGGAGGCAGATTTAAACAGGAAAACGTGACTTTGTGGCACAGGGGGGTGTTTTCTCAGCTGTCCCCCAAAAGCCGCAGCCTGCTCTGCCCAAGGGGTGATGGAGATGTGAGGATGGAGTCCACAAGGGCGACCAAAAGCATCTCCCAGGGCCCTTCTCTTACAGCTCTGAGTCGGGGCACCAGCAGGGAGCACCCACGGGCAGTGCTGGGGTGTGGGGGGTCTGCGGGCAGCCCCGGCACAGCCGCGGCACAGCCCCGGCACCCTGGGGCCTGGGGAGGCTGCAAAGCCAAAGGCACACGAGCTTTGGAGAAGCCGCAGGAGAGATGTCGGTGGCCTGTTTCCCCGGGGAGGCGGTGGCACGTGGAGGGGGAGCGCCGGGCTGGCGCTGAGGCGGGGCCAGAGGTTCGCAGCCGGTGACACCCTGTGCTCGCGGCGGGGGGCAGCAGGAGCCGGGACGTGCCAGTGGCAGGCAGTGGGGACGGCGGGGACATAGGGCACTCAGGCTGCATGGTGGGACCTGGGCGGGGGGGCCAGGGGGCCGTGGGCAGGGGGGGCAGCACAGTGTGTGCTCCCTGCGCCGCGCGCGGCTGCCCCGGGGAGGCACCGTGACTCGTGTTTGGCACCAGCAGCAGAAATATTCAGGGTGCAGAGACCTTCTGCAGCGATCAGGGAGGAGGACTGCGCTGGTTCAGCTCAGCTTTGGCACTCATCAGCTAAAGTCCTCTGCACCTTCCCCGGAGGAGGATGTACAAAAGCATCAAAAAGAGATAAATCCCGGGTTTGGCGTAGGCTGCTGGTTAGTGTGGAGCATCTCCCACCGCCCGTCTGTCAGGGCATTGCGGCGCCGCCGGTGCCCCCGCACACACCTCGCGCTGCCCACGGTCCCGCTCCCTCCGTGGCACCGTGCGTGGGGAGAGGCACGGTGACCCAGGGTGGCCATGGGCACGAGGTACTGCTCTGGGACGGAGATGAAAGGAGGCAGCCGCAGCGTGAAGGACTTGAGGCTTCTGCCGTGCCCCTTGCTGGTTTGAATCCATCTGAGAAACCCACGTTGCTGAGGGGCACCGCACTTGGCCTGGCAACAAACGGCATTGCACGGGGGGAGAGGGGATCCAGGGAGGAGAGAGGGATCCAGGGAGGAGGGATGGATCCAGGGAGGGGAGGGCCTGGATCCAGAGAGGAGAGCCCTGGCTCCTGGCTGCTGGAGTGTGAACTCCAGCAGCAGACGAGGGCTCTGGGGCAGCTGGGGGGGCACAGGCAGACCCACGTTGGGTCTCCAGGCTCACGGCACTTCTGCTCTGTCGCAGGCGACACTCGTACCGGACAGGGCAGGACATCGCCAACTGCGGGACCTGCCGGGATTGTGCCTGCATCATCTACAGGTAGGAGCCAGATCTGGCACCTGGCACATTCCAGTGGGGCCCCTGCTCTCCTCTGCCCCTCAGACTCATAATTTGGCTATGAAGCAGAGGGCCAGGGAGGGTTTGTGAGTCCTCACTCCTGGGGGAGGGAGGGGACCTGCCCACCTGCGCTCCATCTCCTGTCCCTGTGGCATGGCGGGTGCTCAGGGCACCCCGAGCCACGCGGGGTTGTGGGGTCTGAGCTGTCCCCGGGGGACGTGGCACTAACTCTGTCACAGCCTTTCCTCTCCCACCCCTCCTGATGGAGCAGCTCTCTGCTCATGGCAGTACCCCCCCCAGCACCTCAGGGCAGACACAAACGTGGCTGCACGGGGCCCGCTAAGCCCCCCTGTGCCAGATCCTGTCCCTGGCAGCGGCCACCACAGGAAGCTTGAGGGAAAAGGTGACAAGGGCACGTGGGGAGCGGCTGTCCCCGTGCCACATGTGCAGTGCCATGTCCTGGCACCTCATCCTGCTCGTCCCCATCCCCAGGGACCCATCCCGTCTGTGGCCCCACGGCAGCCGGGCAGGCAGTGGCTTTGAGCCCCGCTGTCCCCACAGCCACCTCCACTGCCGGGACACCACATACAGGGGGCTCTCGGGTGTCGGGGGGCACCACATACAGACCGCTCACGGGTGTCAGGCAACCGCCCTCATTACAACCACCAAAGCTGCCCAAGCCCCCTCCAGCACGAGGGTGTTCTGCCACTGCTTACCAGTCACAGGGACGACAGCTCACTGGGGGGAGAGGGCCAACGCTGTGGCCCTGAGGGTCTCCTCGCCTGCTGGTCCCTGCCAGCCCTGGGCAAAGGCTAGAGGGTGCTGATTTACCAAAGAACGGCCATTGGCAAGGCTCCTGCGCCCGCTGGGAGCTCCCAGGGGACTGGCGAGAAGACAGCAGCAGCGGCAGCACGAGATGCCCCGGCCCCAGGGACACGCAGCCCCTCTGGGGAGGGCTCATCACTAACCAGGGTCCCAGAGACCCTGGGCTCGCCCCCCCCACATCAGCAGGGCTCCCCAGCGGGGGCAGCTTCCCGGTTCCCCTTGGTGGTTGTTGGTTGAGCCGGGAGGGACCCTGCAGCCGCGGGGGGGGACGGAGCAGCACCCCCAGAAGCCGTTTGCTACTCGGGGGAGCACGTCGCAGTCCAGCAGCGAAGGAATGGCCACGAGGGAAAGGCGCTGCCGTGGCCGGTGACTGCAGGGTGTCCGGAGCCTTCCTCTGCCCTCGCCAGAGAGGAGCAGCTCCAGCGTGGCACCCACGGGTGTTGCCACTGATGGCGTGAGCCGGGCGGAGGAGCCGCTGTGCTCCCGAGCCAGCGATGTGGCTGCAGGAAACCCCAGCAACCCGGTGCCCAAGTGCCACCTTGGTGCCACCAGCGCCATGTGCCAGGAGCAACTCCCTGGCGCCTCGGGAAGCCCCTTGCGTCAGAGCAGCTCCCCAGGAGGGACCTGGCGTGTTTGTCCTTGGTTAGGGCAAAGGAGCCCTGGTGAGCGGGTGAAAGAGAGGAAAAAGCACAGTTGAGCCCAAGAGAAAGCAGAGGCAGCGCCAGGCTTTGAGGATGGGTGAGAATGAAGGCACAGGGGGGGGCAGCTGAGGGTCACCCATCCCAAAAGATGCCCTGCCACCACGTCAGGGGCTGTTTCTTGGGTCTGTCCCCGGATGCCCCGGCACAGCAGGTTTAGCCACACGGTGCCCCGTGCCCAGCTGCTGCCCACACTGCCGTGGACAGGACCTGCTCAGGATGGATCCAGCCCCCACCCCCCCACCACCCACAGTCTGGAGGGTGAGGGTGGTGGGCAGGGGCTGTCTGGGGGTGTGTGCCAGAAGGACGTCCCCTGGCAGGGGCACACGGTGACCCCAGGGAGTCTGCCCAGGGGGAAACGCCGGCAACCATGGAAAAAGCTGCAGAGAAACACCCAAAGGGCCGCGCTGCACCACAGGCCCGTCCCACTGGCTCAGCCACCACCTCGGCCGCCGGACGGCAGCTGATGGAGCCGGGCTGGTCCCTGCCCGTGTGTGCTGGCCCCATGCGCGGCCTCAGGAGCGCAAGTGCCCCAGGGAACGTGCCCTGGGGGTGTGCAGGGGCCTAATCGAGCTCCGTGGAGATGGGGGGGACTTGTGGGGGGCCACGGGGGTGGAGGTGGGCACTGGGGCACAAAGCTGCAGCAGGCAGGGGGGGCTGCGGCGGGCGATGCCCCTCTAACGCTGTCCCCTCGGCCCTGCCGGCCCGCAGCGTGGAGCACGATTTCCGGCAGCAGGAGGGCCGCTTCCAGCACGTGCTGAGCCATATCGAGGGCGATGCGACGCCGAGCTCCCCTGCGGCACTGGGGGCTGTCTCACCGCCCAGGCAAGAGCCGTCGCCGGTGACAAAGCTGCCTGCGAAGCTGGATGCAAAGAAATCCAGGCGCAAATGCTTCTGGTTCCTGTGAGCTGGCGGTGCCCAATGGGCCGGGAGCGTGGGGGCACCGTCCCAGCACTGACCCCCTGCCCACATCTCCCTCCTCCTCCCTCCCTCTGACGGTAGGGTTTGGGTAGCACCAGCTTTTATATTTTTAACCGTTCAGTTTAATGTATCAAAGCCCCTGTGTAAATAAGGCAAGGGGAACAATGGCTGTATTTAATGAGAATTCAATAAATTCTACGGAGACGCTATTTTTGTTACATCATCTCCCACCTGTGCACTTCTGTTCTGACGAGGATGAGGAGGGGACCGGCAGCCATTCCCCTGCACAGGCCACAGCACTTGCCTGGCCCCAGGCACCCAACAGCCCCTTGGTGAGAGCAGCCTTAAGCCCCCCTCTGCTCAGGGCTCCCCAAGGGCCATCAGCACCCCCCGTGCACCCGGCCTGCCCCAGCTGAAATTAGCGCCTGTCCCTGCACCCCACAGTCGGGGCTGCTCGCCCGCGGGTTAGCCAGGAGCACCGAGGATTCCTCCTGCACCCCAGGTCAGAGACAGTGGGAAACAGTCACTGTGGGACCTGTCCCCAAAACCTCCTGGGTGGGGGTCCCGGGGCACAGGGCTCTCCTTCCCGCAAGAGCCTCCGAGTGAGGCCAGGGCTGAGCCCCGCACAGCCCGCCTGTACCCGGGGCTGCCGAGGGCTGCAGGGGCTAGAAATTCCCTCTCCCACTTTGTGGCCAGCTGGCAGGGATGCCCTGGCTGCAGGATGTGCGGGCTAATTACAGGCAGAAAGGAATTAGCAGCTCAAATATTCCAGCCCCTGCGGGGCTGCCCACAAGACGAGCTGTTCGGCATCAGTTTAATGAGGGTCCCAGATGAAGCAGCCGGCGGTGGCAGCGTGGTGCGGTACGTGCTCCCCACCAGAGCCTGACGGGACGGGACGTGCCCCAACCACCCTCTGCCACCAGGGAGCCACGGGGCGAGTGCTCCCCAGCTGCCGGGGCCGGGCGATGTCACCAAGCCTCTGCCAGGAAGTGCCGGGCACGCCGGGCCGCAGCCAGCACCGGGGGAGCAGGGGGTGGGAAGGTCTAGGCACAGCCCCTCTGGCTGGAGCCCCCACCGCAGCACCCCAAAGCAGGACACCCGCATGTGCTGGAGCCGACGCAGCGTTGAACCCCAAACCTTGTGCCGGGACCCACCTGGTGCTTGGGGGGGCTGCAGTCTGGCGGTGCTGAGGGGGGCCGGCGGTGCCAAGGCGGGGCTGGTGGTGCTGAGGCGGCCCAGCAGTGCTGAGGCTGAGGGGCCTCAGACCCCAGGCTGGAAGCAGGGGCTGCGGCAGCGGCACGGAAGTCATGAACGACACTGGGAAAGCTGCCGGAAGGTGCTTGTGGAGCCCGGTGGGGCCAGCGCATGGGAAGGGCAGCAAGCAGTGGCAGTGAGGATCACCCCCCATCTCCCACACAGCGCCCAGCGTCCCTCCTCGCCTCACTCACGGCGCAGCAGAGCATGGCCAGCAGCTCTTGCTGCTCTCGCTTCCTCCAGCACCGAACCACGCAGCCCGGGAACAAAGGCTAAAAGCAAAACGATACCAAACGCAACCCTGGCTGTGGCTCCTGCCTGAGTCATGCGTGACTCATGCTTGAGAGCCCGCTGTGCCCGCCTGGCAAAGCCCCGGTGGCAGAGCTTTCGGCAGCCTGGCCAAGTGGCACCACCGGGCCACAAGGCCGCTTGTGCCCAGGCACGTGCCGGGAACTGCAGTGAAGCCACCCCAGGGTGGGAGAGCCGCTGTCGGCAAACGTCCTGCCTGGGCTGCGCCGGCAGGGCAGGGGAGAGCAGGCTGAGCTGGGACTAATGGTTGGACTAGATGATCTTCAAGGTCTTTTCCAACCTAGATGATTCTGTGGGAGCCCTCATGCCTGCCCCGTCCCTCGGGGGTGCAAGGAGGGGTCACCGGGCAGGGAGCAGCAGCGTCGGTGCCTCAGCAGGTCGGCGGGAGCAATCCCGGCACCTGGGACACCCACAGACCAGAGCGGCCTCATCTGCCGCAGAGCACGGCAGGGCCAGCGAGGGTGAAGCTCCCATCCTGCGGGCTCTATCACCCGGGTTTAGCTCAGTCTTTATTCACGAGGACGAAGAGCAGCATGGCAGACCTGCAGGCTTTGCCCAGGAAGGCTCAAGCAAAGGGCCAGGCTGCTGCTCCAGGCATGCATGCAGCCTGGCATGGCACGGCCCCGCGGCACGGCGCGGCCCTGCTGCTGCACGGCCCTGCCGCCCTCTCCAGGCCCCTGGAGCACTGTCAGACCCAGCTCCTCGCCCGCCCTCATCACCCAGAGCAGCTTTCCAGGCCAGCTCCTCCTCACTGCCTAGCCGAGCACGCTGGCTCTGCCGCCACATCCACACCGAAGTACCCACAGACCCGCGCTGCCGCAGCTCCACTTCCCGCTCCTCGATCAGATCCCCGCAGTCAGTGCGCGAAGCCTCAGCTGAGCCCTGCTCTGACCTGCCTGCCCCTCCCAGCACGTTCCTCCCACATGTTCTTAGCATGTAGAATTGTGACAGTTCACCAGGTCCAGTCTCTTTTTTCTGGAGAATACAGCCCAAAGCCCTCATCTGCTTCCACAATGCTCACCCGGGTCCTTTTCCACCTCCTGTGTCGCTCAGAGGCAGCCCCGACGCCCGGTGCAGCGCGAGGTGGTGGCGGCGGTACTCACCCGCAAGCTGTTCTCCCGGTCCAGGACAATCACCCTGCGGTTGACGGTGTGCAGCAGCCGCTCCAGGATCAGCTGGATATGCTTCTTCACCTTCACCTGCAAGGTCAGAGGTGTCACGGCCATGCCTGAGCGCCCGGCGCTGCCTACCGCAGGGCTGGGACGGGGAGCGCAGGCAACAGCATCATCCCCGTGGCCATGTGCGCCCAGGAAACGAGGAGGAGGAGGATGACCCAGGAGGGAGCTGCCAGAGCAGTCGTGCGAGGACTGTCTGTGCCTGTGACTCCCACGTGCTCAGCCCAAACACCCGCGCTGCCTGGGCAGAGCCTACGAGAGCCGTGACCGGCGGCCGCGCTGCCGGGGCCATTGGCCGTCACCAACTGTGCTCCGGCTTTCGTATGCTGCTTCCAGCCTTGTGAGCCCCCATGTCATCCTTCCTGCGCTCCACCAAAAGCCGTCGTTCATCCCTGGATCTGCTCGGCCACACCTTCCCCAGCAGCGTGGCCACATCTGCACGGCCCCACATGCTCCAGCACTTGGGGAGCAGCGAGACCACTGGGCCAAGCAGGGCCACCGGCACACTGGCAGGGCTATGACCAGCTCTGGAGCACCCGCACACCCTGCTCAGGCCTCGCCTGCTGCGCTGGGAGTGTCACCGGGCCACCCCGCAGCCCTGTGCCCTCCAAGAGCCCCGAGACCTCGCTCGCTCATTGCCTGGGAAGAGCTGGAGCGGCCCAAGCCCACCCACCACACACAGTGAAGCGCCGAGGCTATGGGGGGGCAGGGCGAAGGTCTGGGCACAGACACACACCCCCGGGGGGGGCCACAGGGCACTGGGGGCTCACAGCAAGCCTAGAGCCATGCAGACCCCCGGCCTCCCAGCCCTGCGAGGCACCTCCAGGCCTGACCCCGCCACCACAGCATCGCTGCCAGCAGCCCGGCTCTGCGCGCTGGCTCCAGGTGACCATCGAGGGTTTGTCACCGGACGGAGGCACAGAGAAGCCCTTCCCGAATGCACAGGGCCACCTGGCTCCCGAGTGCCAAAGCCTGCCAGAGGGGCACTCACCAGCTCTGCGTCCCCACGGTCCTTGTGCCGTCCCTCGCCTGCACCGCGCTGCGCTCGCAGCTCCTCCACTCTCTGCAACAAGCAGCACCCCAGGAAATCAGGAGGACACCCAGGACGGATGGCCCCGTCCCCCCAAGACCATCCTGGGACGAGTCACGTTTGGGCGGTCGGGCACCCGCAGCGGGACTGCTGTGGGGCTCTGGGCTGGACCCCCCCATGCCTGGGGTTTCTGGCTCATGTTTAGGGCCGCCACTGTTAATTTTGGAGTGCGACGCTGCCCAGGGGCCAGCAGGCAACTGCGGACCAGCTGCCTTCAGCCCTGCCCTCGCCTTCCTCCTGGGTCTGCAGAGCTGGGCCAGCGAGAGGCACGGCCAGCGATGCACACCCTCGCACCGGGGGCCTCTCCCCCGCTTATGGGGACCGACGGGAACTCACCACAGACCAGCTGGGATGGAAATCAAAAGGTTTTTACCCCCATCTTGGGCAGGTTCCCACCGGGCTGGTGGGTACCAACAGCCCCCTTTGACTGTGGGTGACCACGATCACTCCTAACCGTATTGTGGCCGGTAATTTGTGCTTAACTCTACTCAAATGGGTTTAGTCAGGTCACTTCCGAGGTGACTGCTGGAGAGGGAAAAGGAAGCAGCAGAGAAGATGGGATTTACCTTCTGGGCCTTGTACAGCACCTCCAGGATGTTGCTGAGCAGCTCAATGCAGGCATCTTCCTCCTCTCCCTTCTCGATCAGCTCCTGCAGGATGGGCACCGCCGTCTGCAGCAGCAGCTCCCGGCACTCTGTTGGGGCGGACAGGGAGGCAACAGGCTGGTGGGTGCTGGCACAGAGCTGGTGGGTGCTGGCACGGGGCTGGTGGGTGCTGGCACGGGGCTGGTGGGCACTGGCACCACCCCAGCACCAGAGAGGACAAGGCAGGAAAGGGACCAATGGGATGGAGGGGACCAGCACAACGCCTGGTCTGGGCTGTGACCCACACACACGGAGCTGTCAACTCCCTCCTTGGATGGAGCAGGGTTGTTGGAAAAACATCAGATCCTGGCGGGAAGGCTCCAGGACAGAGAATCCGCTGCACCCTGTTACACAGCTACTTACCCTCTCTACTAAAATCAAGTAAAATAAAATAGAAAAGCCTCATCTGAACTTCTCCTGCCTCAGCTTCCACCAATGAGCTTTGTTCTGCTTCTCTGCTCTGCTAAAGGCGCTTCAGATTTGACAGACGGAGCCTTTCAAACTGGACACCATCCAGTAAACTGGAGTCTCTAGGGCTGACTATGACAACCCGCTGCTCTTCCTACCGCCGGCTCTGCCCCTCGGGCGGTGACACCGCGCCGACGGCTCCACGCTGCCACTCACCGCTGATGGGGGACTGAGGGAAGGAGCATGGCAGAAACGTTTCTTCTTGTTTTCTTGTCTGCTTGTGGTGGGTGTGGAGGAGCGGGGCTGTGCAGGAGCGGGGAGCACGGGGAGGGCCCCGGGCAGGACGCCGGCGGGGGCGGAATGCAGGGAAGGACGTCGGGAGCGCTCACAGGACTGTGGAGGCTCAGAGCAGAGCCGGCGTGTGCGGCAGGAGGTGACCTCGACGGCCGAGTTAGACACGTTCACGCTGCTGCCGCTCAAAGCCTCCACAGGCAGAGACACAACCGGCTCCTGCTGCCCCCACTGAGCTGCTCCCCTGCTCCCCTGAGCCCCCCTGCTGTGCCCGAAACCCAGGGCCCCCAGCCCAGCTCCCAGGGCAGCCCACTCCCCTCCTCTCCCACGATGCCGGGTGGATATTTGGAAGCTCATCGTGTCTCCCCTGTGCCCTTTCCTGCCCTGACCTCGGTCATTTCTCCTAAGCTCCACTTCCCTCTCAACTTTCCTTTGGACTCTCCCCAGTTTAGACACAAGTTTCTTGTGACACCCAAAACCACACATGGAATAAGCTGAGCCAAGGCCTCGGCGATGCCGAGCAGGGTGCTGGGTGCTCGTGTGTCTGAGGGATGCTCTCCCCCGAGGGCTGCGTCACCGAGCCCTCTGCTCCCCCGGCCCCCAACCCCTCCTGCAGCACTGCTGCCACCCTGGGCTCCGTCCCCTGCTGCTCAGCAACTGCTCTCACACGATTGTTTTTAATTTAAGTACAATCTACATCTTTCAAAACCTTTTCTCCGACTTGTTGACGTTATTTTAAATCCCGAGTCTGTCCTCCAGCATGCCTCCAGCCAAGGCTGCCTTACAGGGCAAAATTTACCAAGTCTGCTCTTTCCTCCATCCCCTAGACAAGTCCTAAGAACACCAAACAGCATTGGACTCACGGCAGGCCTGGGAAATCCTACTCACACCCACAGAATCACAGAATCATTGGGGTTGGAAAAGCCCTTGAAGATCCTCCAGCCCAAGCGTTGACCGTTCCCAACTCCACCAGATCCCTCAGCACTATGTAAGTGCCACCAGGAGCCCCTGTGCCCCCTCTCACCGTAGGACTGGAAGATCTTGCTGTTGACAATGTCGGTCAGGGACTGCAGCTTCTGCTTCAGCAGGCGCTGGGCCGGCAGGTTCCCGATGAAGTCCCGCAGCAAGGCCCTGCCATCCAGGCGAGAGGATTTAGCGAGTGTTAAACACAGGGCTTGCCAGAGCCCCCCTGGTTTTGCAGTTCTGAGCACCAGCCCCGTTCCTTCTGTGGAAGAGAAACGCAGCAGCAGGGGGTCGGGTACCAATTGCCACCGTGTTTCGGTCAGGAAGGGGCTGCCAGGCCAGGAGGGCCACTCGATGGGGACAGAGCTGTGCAAGGGGCGCGGGGTAGGACAGTCCCACCGCACAAAGCCGCGAGGCAGCCCGTGTGTAAACCACCCCGCAAGACACCCGGCATAAAAGCCCTGCCTGGATTCTGCCTGGATTCCTGAAGGGGACGCAGCCGGGGCTGGGGGTTTCCAGGCTCAGCCCCTGCCTGAAGCTCAAATTGAGCAAAACCCTCCCCTGGGTTTGCGCGAAGAGGGGGATGAGGAGGCAACTCCCCAGCATCAGGAAACCCCGACCCCTCCGCCTGCCTTCACCCTTGGCTCAACAGCATTGGCCCGTGTCACCACGGGAGGGGAGCGGGGGCAGAGGTTCCTGTGGCAGGCGCTGAGCACGCCACAGAGCAGGGCTGGGGGGGGGACGGGGACCCTACCCCAGCACAGAGGAGTCGAAGATCCCAAACACATCCTCGAGGATGGAAGGCAGGTACTTCAGGGCTGCTCCCTGCGAAGAGATGAGAGAGCTGACTCTGTGCCAGCCATGCGGGCAGGGCGGGACGGACAGACAGACAGACACCGTGCAGGCAGGGAGGTGACCCCGGCCCCTCCTACCTCCCCCTGGGCTGTGAGCCAGCACTGTCCTCGTTCGGTCCCCTCTCGTTAAAGCAGCAGTGTGCCCAGCCTGGCCCACAGCTGCCAGCCCACGGCCCCCACCCGCCCTGGGGAAGGGTCGTCCAGCCGCTTCCTCTTGCTGAGCCCCCAGCGAAGCCCCCAGCACCGCTATGGTCACACACCCCCACCACTGTCAATGAGAGTCCCCAGCTTTTACTCTGAAACCACCCAAACTCCTACAGCAAGACCATCAGGGATGTGGTCCCTGGCCTGTGTCACCTGTCAGACCCTCCGACACCACTCGTGGCTCCAGCAGCCGCTGCTGCCATGGCCAGGGCTGCCCTGGGGCTGCCCCGTGCCCAGCCCGGCTCCACGCCCGGGGACAGCTGGTTGGAACAGCCAACACACCGGCTGTAAATTGTTCTGCATTAAAATCTCTTCATTGTGTCTGTGACGTGACTGAGCAGTGTAAACGACTCGCTGAGTCCAGTTTACCTCCAGCTTTGCCAGGGGAGCAGGTCCTTTGGGATCCCCCCGGGTTCCAGCTGCGCTGGCAGCAGCGCCAGGGACCCCCCAGCCTCTGGACCCGGCCGGGTGCCAGCGGTGGCCTCTGCCCGCTGCTGCACCCCGACAGCAGTTCCAGGAGGTTCCATGCCCCTGGAGCCACACAGGCCCCACCGCTGCGCGATCCAGCTCTGGGTGTTTTTACCCAGCGGTTTCGGCATCGAGCCTGCCATCTCCCTCTGAGCGACAGCGAGGGACTGGGGCCTACTGCAAATCCACCTGGTTTTAACAGCGCCTGCGCTGTCCGAAAAGCGGCTTCATTGCCCGATAATCACACACCCAGGAGAGACATCGCTTATTTATTTTAGGGTTGCACGAGCCTGGGGGCTCAGTGGTTTCCCACAAATCCAGCACACCAACAGGACTTTGCGTGCTGTATTTATACACAAAACTTGCAGAGTTAGTAATTTTCCAAGCCCATCCTCTCTACGATGATTGGTTGGTAATTTACATATAATTATAATACTGCTGACACAATACTTCTACCACTACGCATGCTCAGGGGAAGGGGCTTCACCTAGGCAAGTCTCTTCTTAACCTACAGGTGTGATTTTTAGTATTAGAATGAGGGTGGTTGAGTGAAGGACACACAGACCTTGAGTTTGCTTGCCCAGTTGGCAACGGACCCTCTCCAAGGTCTAACGGCTCCAGGATGTCCTTGCTCAAAGAAGCTGATCTCCTTGTTCTGCTGATTAGAGATGCCTTTGGCTTTAACATAGACAACGAACACCTTGACCTAAGCATAATATCACTACGTTGCTCTAAAAGTTTAACCCTCAACACCTGGACAAGCTCCCCTTGGCCACCTCCCTGGGAGCACAGTGAGCACGGAGATTATGGGCAGGGGCCGGGCGAGTCCCGGTGGGATCTGCCCCGGGAGCACCCTGCAGCGGGGCCGAAACCTCTGCTCGGCTCTGAGCCCTCACTGGGTGGCTGCTGCCCACGCCAGGGCAGCAACGGGCAGGGCGGACCCTTGGCCCTCTGCTCATGATTAAAAACTCCACCCGAGGCCCCACCGGGCCAGAGCCGGCTGGTGGGTCAGTGAGCACGGAGAGATGTCTGAGCTGACTCCCTGGGACCCAAAGAAATGCCCAGCCCTGCACGACAGCTCTCCGTTTGTAATGACTTTTTTTAGAACCAAGAAGATATATATTAAAGAGATTAAAAGTAGTTATTTTAATAAACTTACACAACGCTAATTTTAAATCAGAATGCTGTATCAAGTCAAACAGTTGTTAGTCTCACCTATTATGTCAGTTATCTTAGTCAGTCACATTTGTAACTTCAAAAAAGTAACAGCTAAATTTGATTTTCTTTTATTAAACTCCATGCTTAGTAAAGCTGGACTGATTAGCATTAATTATTCTGCCACCCATTAACTCTGAATTGATTGCATCCTCTCCACGACTGAGCCAGAACCAACAGTCAGCCTCTTTGGTCTACAGTCAGCAAGGTCATCTCATTCACTTTTTGAAAAATGAGATACTACAGAATTTTTCTCATTCCTCAAGGAATTTTCCAGTGTTACAAGACTTCTTAAACATGGGCACCCACATCTCACAGAGGATTTCTTCCAGAAACTGGTTCTGGCTTTTACTGGAACTGCCAAGGTAGCTGCCCGGCCTTGCAGAACTGAAAATGTTCAAGCCCCCTCTTACTGATTTTTTGTGGCGAGAGTGTGTCAGCCAGGCTATGACATACAAATTGTGTCTGATTTCTCCCCTGCTGCCGAGCGACAATGCTTGTTTGAACCAGCTGCCCTGCAGAAACGCACCCACGCGCCAGCGGCCGCTGGGGCAGAGTCAGAGCGATCTCAGCGGAGCTCCGACCCTGGATGCTGGTGAGAGCACCCCCTCGGGAAAACGCACCCCTGAGCCGGGCCGCGAAATCCAAACGCAAACCCGAACACCCCGAGGGGCCGCAGCGGCCGCGGGCATCCCCTCCACTCCACCCTGCCCAGCTGCAGTAGTGCTGGACCGGCGCCGAGGGCAGGCGGAGGGGAGCGGGTTCGTCCTTCTCGAGGCGGGAACAGAGGGAAACGGCCGCAAGCAGCAACCTGTGGGTGCAGGACCCAGTCCATCCTGGCCCCCAGTCTGTCCAACACCAGTAAGCGGAGCCAAAAGAGACTCGTCCTCCTCTCCACGGCCCCAAGCAGTCAAAATAGCACAAAACCTCCCAGCCTGAAGTAGTCCAAGGGAGAACTGGCTCTCCCCACAGGAGAGGTGGCCTCTGCAGGAGTGCTGCAGCTAACGAGCTATTATCAGCTCTGCCTTGGGCTGATCAGATAATTGCAGCTTTAACCAAACGAGTAGGCAGAACAGGATGGAGCTGCAAAGCTTGCGTCAGCCGCGAATGGGTCCTCCGGGTCTCACCCTCAGCTGTGAGACGGGAGCTGTCACCACAGCTGGAGACGCCGGGGGTCTGCACAAGTCCACTTGGGGAACAAGGAAGAAGTTCTGTCCTCGGAGCGCCTGCTCGAGGTGCTCAGGACACACCGTCTGGGCCGGCTGCAGCAAGAGCCAGCGGCTGGGGCCCAGTGGACACCACTGCAAGACACAGTGTAAGAACTGGGGCCAGCGCGGCCGTGGGTCAGGATGCCAGGGAAGCCACGGGACCCTCCGGAGAGGGAGCAGCTGGGCCCGGGCAGTGGGGGCTGGGCAGCAGCAGACGGGCAGCACAGGCCAGGCACTTGGCTCGAGGCTCGGCAGGGGAGACGACAGGACCTTGCTGGCTCACAAGCCCGCAGTGGTGCTTCCCAAGGTCAGGGCCAAGGTCAGGGCCTCTTGAGTCACAAATGTCTTTGCAGCAACATAATCTTGGGAGGGGGGGGGGGGGTTCTTCCACGGCCGTTTTCAAACTGGCACAAAGTTTCAGCACCCCCGTCCGGCTGCCAGGAGCAGACACAGACCGTCACAAGGGGCTCAACAGCTTCACCGCGCAGCAGATGAACAAGCTCGGCCTTTGCCAAGACGCTCCCTCTGTCTGAGTCAGGAGAGACCTCAAGCAATCATCTCCATCTCCCACCCGCCTCTCCAGACCAGAGGCGAATCTGCAGCTCCCTGCCCCATCTCCCTGCTTGTCTCTTTTCCAGGATGGATGGAGGGCTCTGGGCTGGCCGGGTAGGTGACCCCACCGGAAAGCTGCCCCATACGCCCGGTCACCCTTCGCTGGGGCTTCTCCACCTCAGCTGCACGGTCCAAAGCACGGGCACAGACGCACCACAGGGACTTACGCTGTGCCAAAGGACATTTCCTGTTTTCTTCTCGAGTCCATTCCTGACAATTCCCAACCTTGAGTGAGCGTTCCCTGATCAGCGCCAGCACGGAGCTGATGATGCCGGAGCACTGTCCATTATAGTCCCAGGTCTCACCCACCAGCATGTCGGTCAGCTCGGAGCCCATTACCGCACATTTAAAGTTAAGGGATTTCTCACTTTTAAGACCATTTTCTGATTTTCACTTCCACACCAAATAATTTCACCTGGGCACTCTCTCCCCTAGCAAAACACTTTGTTGGTGACGTGAGAGAAACCCCGTCACCGTAACGGCTGCGGAACAGCAGCGCCGGTGGTGAGCAACGAGGAGGACAAGTGACGGCGAGGAGGAGACCTGGCTGACACCACGCTCAGGAGAGATGACACTGCGGGCTGCCATGTGGCTGAGCACAAAACCACACTCAGAAACACCAAACACAAGCTGCATCGACAAAACGGGCAAATTTAAAGTTGGGAGGCAACGACCAAAAATGACCTGGGGGAGGTCAATGAGAATCCACCCCGATGCCGCCCCACGCTGATGCGATGAGCTCCCCTTTCGGCCACCCCCACGGAGCCACCGCCAAGCCAGCGACCGGTGACGAGATCTCTGAGCGCAGGTATTCCTACCCAGAAGAGACAGGAGCAGAGGGAAGGTCTCTCAAGGATCAAGTCCCGCTACTGCGCAACACCGAAACCCACTACAGAGTGCGGCTGCAGCACCCAGACCCGCCTGAGACTCCAGCAATCCCCAAGGAAGGGCCTGGGGGGCTTCCAAGGAGGACACGGCCCTGAAAGAGAACAGCACAGATCACAGAATCACACAGAATCATTCAGGTTGGAAAAGACCCTTGGGATCATTGAGTCCAACCATAGATCTGCCAGAGAGCTTCAGTTTCTCCTGCTCTCTCTAACAAAGTTAATAGCAACCAGAAGAGTGATTTTCACAGGGAGAGGAGCCTCTTGACAGCCGAGATTCCACGGCAGAATTTGGCTGTTTCCAGGAGAAACGGTCAGATCTACAAACCTGGCAGCAGCAGCCGCAGGGGCAGACTGCAGAGCCTGGTCCTCAGCTTCCTGCAGGCTGCTCTGGGTGGAGGACGGCTCCCGAGTCCTCGCCCCAGACTGAGGGTCCCACCCCAAAACCACAGCACCGCAACAGTACGTGAGGAAATAGAATCATGGAACCATCAAATGTCAGGTTGGAAGGGGCCTCACAGATCAACTGGTCCAACCTTTCCTGGCAAAAGCGCGGTCTAGGCAAGCTGGCCCGGCACCCTGTCCAGCTGAACCTTAAAAGCATCCAATATTGGGGAATCCCTGACTTCCCTGGGGAGATTATTCCAGTGGCTGATTGTTCTCATTGTAAAAACTTTCCTTTCGTGTCCAGTCAGAATCTCCCCAGGAGTAACTCATACCCATCACCCCTCATCTTTCCATGGGACTCCTTGTACAAAGGGAGTCTCCATCTGCTTTGTAGCCACCCTTCAAATACTGGAACATGGTGCTAAAGTCTCCCGGAGCCTTCTCTTCTCAAGGCTGAACAAACCCAGCTCTCCCAGCCTGTCCTCACAGGGCAGCCCAGTGTCTGATCATCCCTGTGTCCCTCCTCTGGGCCCTCTCCAGCCTGGCCACAGTTTTTTTGCATAGCGGGGACCAAAACTGAGCACAGGATTCCAGGTGTGGCCTGACAAGCGCTGAGCAGAGTGGGATAATCACTTCTTTATCTCTGCTGGTGATGCCCTTGGTGATGCAGCCCAGCACCCCGTTGCCTTTTTTTGCTGCTGCGGGTCACTTGTATTTAGCTAGTGTCCCCCAGGACCCCCAGGTCCCTGTCCCCAGAGCTGCTCCCCAGCCGGGTAGATCCCAACCGGTGCTGCACTCCTGGATTAGGTTTTCCCAGGTGTGAGACCTTACACTTGTCCTTGTTGCTTACACTTGCCCATAAGGCTCTTGCTAGCCCACTCGTCCAGCCTCTCCAGGCCTTCCTGCAGGGTGGCTCTCCCTTTCAAAGTCCCCACTTCCCCAGTTTGGGCTCATCAGCCAACTTCGGGGTGCACTTGGTCCCACCATCCCGATCACCTCTGGAGATGTTAAACACCACTGGGCCCAATATCGATCCTGGGGGACCCCCCCTGTGACAGGCTGCCAGTTTGAGAAGGAGCCGTTCCCCAGCACCCTCGGGTGCAGGCTGCCAGCCAGTTCCCCTGGCACCACACCGACACTTGTCCAGGCCGTAACGCATCGGCGTCTCTAGGAGGAGGCAGTGGGGAACCACATTGAAAGCCCTGGAGAGATCCAGGTAGGCAACGTCCACCGCTCACCCCCCACCGACTGAGCAGGCTGCTTTGTCGGAGAAGGTGATCGGGTTTGTCAGCACCACTTCCCTTGGTGGCTCCGTGCTGGTTCTTCCCAGTCACATGCTTCACTTGACTTGTGACAGCCCCCAGGAGGATTCGTTCCAGAACGTTCCCAGGGATTGAAGTTAAACTGATAGGCCTGATAATTTCCTGGATCCTCCTTTAAGCCTTTCTTGTAGATGGGGGTGACATTGACCTTCTTCAGTCTTCTGGGACGTCCCCCAATCTCCACGGCTTCTCAAAGACTATGGAGAGCAGCCTCACGACATCAGTCATCTCTCAACACCCTTGGGTGGGTGACATCGGGGCCCACCCACCTGTAGGGCTCAGGCTCCCGTAACAGCTCACAGAGCAGCTCCTCCTTCACTGGTGGGTCTGTGTCTGCATCCACCTGGATTTTCACTCCCCAGGCCCGGGGCCCCCAGTGCTGGTAAGGGAAGTGTCGAGAACCTCCATCTTCTCAGTGTGGTTGGTGACTAATTCACCTCTATTTCCCTTCTGTTTCTGCTTGCTGTTTACATACCCAAAGAACCCTTTCTTGTAGTTTTTGACATCCCTGGCAATTTCAATTCGAGAGGAGCTTTTGCTTTTCTAACAGCGTCCCTGCACACCCCGCAATGCCTTTGTAGTTCTCAACGGGCATTCGTCTGCTTTTCCATCTCTGGTTCGCTTCTCTCTTGGTTTTGAGCAGACCCAGAAGCTCTCAGTTAAGCCAGGGAGTCTCTCTCCGTCTACTTCCCTCACCTTTAAAATGGATGAACTGGTTTTGTGCTTCCAGGAGAGTGTTCTTGAAAAACTCCCAGCACTCGCTGGCTCCTTTATTGTCCACGGAAGCTTCCCACAGAATCCCTCCCAGCTGAGCTCTGAGTGAGCTGAAGTTTGCTCTTCTAAAATCTAAAACCTTTGTCTTAGCACTATCACAGCCAGATCCCAAACTCCGCAACGCTGCGATGGCTGCAGCCTCCTCACTTCCAATTAACTCCATCTGCCTCAGGGCTGCAGCCTCAGGGCGCTGGGGTGAAGCACAGACGTGTATCCCCACGCCTCAGCTGGACCCCAGGCGTGAGCTTCGTCCCGCAGGCAGACCTTTCCCCTCTGCGCTGGATGGAGGCCGCTCTGCTCAGGATGCGTTTGCAGGAATTATTTCCTGCAGAGCTGAACCAGGTGCTGTACAGGGCAGAAACTGCCCAGGTGGATGAGCAGCAGTCGGTAATGCTGCAGCGCGTGGGGTTACCACAGCAGAGCAACGGTACCGCAATGGAAACCGGAGTAACCATCAGTGTTTAGGTGGGACATTCCCCCTCCTCTGCGTGAGGATAGCTGTCGTGATGGTCTTCAAACTACTCTTCTTTAGATTAGTTTATAAGGGATTATCTAAGAATGCCATGAAATAACGCAGCGCTGGAGCAGGAGCTGCCACCGCGCATCCTGGCCCACAGACAATGTTGCTTCTGCGAGACCACGGGCACCGAGTGCAGACCCAACCCCACCCCTGGCACTGCACTGGCTCCTGCCTCCCCCTGCCAAGTGACTCCGCAGAGGGCACGGGGCTCCGGCACCTTCTCCGTTCAGTTCTGGCCCCCGGCACCGTCACACCAGCAGCTGCAGGACCTCAACACTGGTAAAGGACACGGCCATGCCCACGGGGACCCCAGCGCAAAGGGCACTGTTTCTGCTCCCCCCAGCCCCCCCGTGTCAGCCCGCAGGGAGCTCCAGGATGGGGACGAGCCCCAGGATCCCTCCCAAGACCCTTGTCTCTGGGCTGCGGCACAGGCACGGCCAGGAGAGCGTTTGCCCAGTGGCACCGAGATGCTGACCCAAACCTGCGGTGCAGTCCCCAGCGCCAGCGCAACACAGGGTTTTGTGGTCTGGGGCTTAGGGGTGGTTTGCGCAGGGGGCACGGGTGGGGGTCCCTGGGGAGAGCGAGGCACCGCACGGGGCATGCAGGGCAGCTGGTGTCACCCCAGCACGGGGACAGCCAGTGTCACCCTGGCACAGGCACAGCCAGAACCACCCATCCCGCCACGCGCCAGAGCTGAGCCCCCCTGCAGCACCAGCCCCCGCCGTACCTGGGAGAGCAGCGTGGGACCCTCCAGCGGGGACTTCATCAGCTGGTTCAGGGAGAGGAAGAACCGCTGCAGTGAGCACTGGAACTCGGCCGTCTCCTTCCCCTCGTAGAGCCTGCAACAGCCAGAGTCACCGCACCACGCTGCGTCACACCGCGCGGCACCGCGCCGACCCCCAGGACCCCCCACACAGGCCTCTGACAGGGTGTCACCTGAGATCCCAGTTAATTACTCCCCTCGGTGACCGTTTTTCATAGCTGGGTCTAGAAGCAAGCCCTGGCATGGCCACCACCCCGGCACGACCACCACCCTGGCACGGCCACAGCCCCAGGGCCAGCCAGACTCAGCACCTCAATTGTGCAGAATTACCCGTATTAAAGACCGCTACCTGCTGTCTTACTTGTGTACACCCCTTATACATACTTACATATATACCCTTTTTTTTTAAAATAGATTCTTTTACATGATTTTACACACCCAAGTCCTCTCAAAGGAGGTGAGCCTCTTCCCACCTGAGCAGGAAACCTCCTGCACCCTCCAGCCTCAACACAACCTGCGTGACCAGCCGCAGAATAAACCAAACCCGTGGGGGGTTTCAGCCGTGAGACGTGCAAAACTGCCAGAAAGTTTCAAAGCTGCCAGTCAAAAGCAGAATCACCAGATAAAGTCACGGCAGTAACTCCTTGTGAGACACGGGTGCTATCGTAGCCGATTCACACCACCCACTGCCGCAGGGGATGACGCCTTGAGCTCTGCTGGGGAGCGGCCGCACGCACGGATGGGGGCAATGAGGGATCAAACGCAGGTTTCCCCGTGGCCGCCGAAACAGACGTGTCCTCCAGCCCGACCTGACCCCCGTACACCGACTGCCACCGCAGCAAGACAACCTGCTTGGTTTTTAATTGTGTTTTGGTTTCTAATTGTGCGTACAGCAGCAGAACAAACAAGATCTGTCATTTTTTGCTTACCAGCTGTATTTACTGAGCCTAGTTTTTGTAAAAACTTTGCTGCTTTGTTTTCTAAAATTACGGTTGGATAGTTCTCCGTTCAAACTCATCTTTGCTATCTGGTAAACGAACCCCAGGGCACACACGGAACGTCGTAGCTTTGTCGGCGGGAAGGAGCCTCTTGATCTGCCTGAGGCGCCTCAGATGTGCTCAGACAAACGCGCCGGCTGAGCAGCGGCTGCTTTACAGCCCTTCGCCGAGCTCCAAGCCAAGACAAAGCTCAGACCGACTCAAGAAGGGTCCTGCACGTTAAAAGTTACTGCAGAGTTGGAGTCCCTGCAGCCCCCCCTCTCCTGCCTGGTCCAACACCCCAGCACAGCCCGGGAAATGTAACAAAGTCTTTATGTGTTAAAATAAGCAAAAGGACATGAGAGAGATTCTACTCTCACAGCAACAATACCGTGCGATGATCATCATTGATTAGAGATTTGTTTGATTTTTCACAGTCCCTCTTTTTAATGAATCTACCCACAACTGACTGGCATGGATTTTCAAGCTCACCTCACGTCTTGTCTATAAAATTCTGTATTTTTACCTTAAAGAGGGCCCGCACGAATACCATATGCTATTTTAACAATTCTAAGACGTATCATCAACACCGATCTCTGAACCCTTGAGTGTGTAATGACTCACAGCAGAGCGGTATAAAGCAGTCTGCGCGTGCAGCTCACTCAAGGCAAGATCAGGGCAGACATGGTCTTTAATTTAACGGTGACCTGTTGGGTTGGAGGATTTCGTCAATGCGAAGCCTGCTCCCTGGGCCCGACACCTCTTGGGTGTAAAGGCACCAGGCACAGTCCTGCCTCGGTCCCTGCAGCACTGGGCTCCGGCACGCAGCCGAGCTCGAGGACAGCACCGAAATCCTCCGAGCGCCATCAGCGAAGCGACAGGAAAAACTGTCTGGCCATCAGCTCCCAAAGCAAATCAGTACGGACTGACTGCGGTAAAACCCGCGCGGAAGGGGATTTACCCAGGAAGGGTCGGCGCGGTTCTGGGGAAGGGTCGGCGCAGTTCTGGGGAAGGGTCGGCGCGGTTCTGGGGAAGGGCCGTGCTGCCTGAGAACCCTCTGTGGCTCAGACCGCGGCAGGGACCCGGCAGCCGTTGGGGACCCCAGCAAAGTCCCTGCAGGAGGGGGCCAGTGGGGACACCCAGCAGCCGTGGGGTCCCCGGCTGGAGGGCAGGGGCTAGGTAGGGGCCAGTCCTCTCAGGGGTGCGGGGCTGCCCTGGGGACACGAGAAGGGACAAGCGGGGCCACGGCAGAGCCCACGGTGCTGCCAGAGCGGGGGGCTGGCTGCAGGAACCAGGGGGCTGCAGAGGGGTGCTGGCAAGAGCGAGCAACCCTGGCTCGCCCCACACTGGCCAGAGAGGAGCCCCTGCGCAGGGCGAGCCCCGGGGTGACGACAAGCACTTTCAGGAAACCTTCACCCCCTCGGTGGCAGCCGAAAAGCAGAAGCAGCCAGAGGAACTGGCAGGGAGGAAGCAGCGAGTGGGGACCACGTCACCGCTCTGTCACCAGGTCCCAGCACCCCCCAGCTGCCGGGGGGCTCTGAGGGGACATGGGGTGACGATGGCAGGGGACAGGAGAGGTCCCCGATGTCGGGAAGGGTGGGGGGGCCCCACCAGCCCCGCCCCAGGCAGCGTAGTGCATGGGGAGCCGAAGGGGAGCGCAGCTGGAGAAGCAGCACAGCCTCTCCCTGCGGAAAAGCATGTTTTGGGCACAGAGCCCCCACGGGAGGTGCCAGGATCCGGCCCCTTCCCAGCCCACGGGCTCCCACGCCTCCTGCCCGAGCCAGGGGGGTCCGGGAGCCCCTTCCCCACGCAGTGGCCGCAGAGCTGCCCAAGGGACTCGGGCAATGAACCACCGGCCAGGCCCCGCTTCAATCGTCCTCGCAGCAACCTGGGATCCTCGTACAAGCTACTTGAGCTGCTCATCCGATTCCAGCAGCAGCACACATAATCAAATAGATACAGCAATCTGCAGTAACTTATTATAATTACAATCTAATTTCTTTAAATTATAGACTGTGTACAAATTGTAGCACCGTTTAAAGTATTTAGAAGATCTGAGGAGTCCGTGTTACCGCACTGTTAAGATCACTAAGATAAAGGGAAGATGAATAAAAACACTAAATGTCTTCAGGGATGTCTTCATTCCAATGCAAACTAATTCACAGGGCTGTTTGCAAATGCTCCATATAATTAATTTTCTCTGCCAGAAGCTCTATAAGCTGGGGAATTTGCTCTGTATTCTCATGTATGATGAGGAGGTCGGTACTGCAGAGCCCTGCAGCAGCTGCCCAGCCAGGAACGAGACCCTGGGAAGGGCGGGCAGGCGGGATGGACGAGGAAGGACAGACGGGACACACCGGCAGACGCAGCGCGAGCTGCGCGGGGGCACCCGGCAGGCAGCAAATCAAGACAGAGCGGGGCAACGTGAGGCCTGAGACCCCTCTGCGGGCGCCGGGACCCCAATGCGGCTCCTCACCACGCTGGCCTCACCTCCCGCCACTCCCTTGGCACGCTTCAGCTTTCGGTGCCGCATACTTGGAATGAAAGAGGAACGTAACTTGCTTTTTCTGGTAACTAATGGGTCGTGTTTCCAGTTTTCCACCTCAGCCCAGCAGCACAGCCAGGCTCACCCACGCCTGCCCAGGGGAGGCTTGTTTGTCCCATCGCGCAGATGAGGACGGGAACCCCGTGCCCACAGAACGAACAGAACCAGGTCCTGGGAGGACTCTGGAGGTAGCTGGGGGCGACTTTGACCTTCTCCTCAGCAGCAACAAGGAGGCACCGAGGCTCCCAGCCCCCTCCACTGCTTATCACAGGGTGACGGGAGGGTTTGGGTGGGAAGGGACCTTAAAGCCCATCCAGTCCCATCCCCCTGCCATGGGGGCACCTCCCACTAGCCCAGGTTGCCCAAAGCCCCGTCCAACCTGGCCTTGAACCCTTCCGGGGAGGGGGCAGCCACAGCTTCTCTGGGCAGCCTGTGCCAGGGCCTCACCACCCTCACAGGGAAGAAATTCTGCCTTATGTCTCATCTAGATCTCCCCTCTGTCAGTTTAAAACCATTGCCCCTCATTCTCTCACTACAGGACAAGTCAGAAGTCTCTCTCTTTCTTACAACCCTCCTCAGAGCTGGTGCCTCGGGCAGGACGTCGCTGCAGGTCCCTCCACGTGGTGTTTGCGTTAGCAGGGCACAAAGCAGCCAGGCATTTCCCGGTGCCACCGCGGCAGAGCCTGACCGCAGCGACGGAGCAAAGCAACTGGAGCTGCAGGGGGGCAGCGTGGACTCTGCGCCAGCCCAGGGCTCGTGGGCAACCCCACAGCCACAGTGCCAGAGCCGCTCTCAGGGGCACCAAGGCTCTCGATCAGGCAAACTGGTGGCAATTAGCCTGATGGACAGTAAACCACCAGCTTGCTCCACGCTGTTGCCACCAACACGCTTCGCAAATGCTGTGAAACGCCACGCGTCGGCCAGAGAGCGGTTTGTGTGACGGCGCCCGTCTTGCCACGGGCCCTCGCGCTGCGGGAGCTCTCCCACACCGGGACGGCGGCGCTGCCTCCCTCCCTCTGTGCCAGACCACCAACGCTCCAGCAGCAGCCAGAGCACAACCTGCAGCAGAAAACTGCTGGAAACCTCAGGGGGAGGAAGCGCGGTGGCGGAGGGGAGCCTGTCTGGGGACCGGCCCACGCGGCAGCACATCCGCAGCATGCCGGGAGCCGCGGGTGCCACATCCAACCCGAGCAGCCAGTGCCACATCCCTGGGGCCAGCGGTCAGCACCAACACGGCTCCTGTGGCGCAGGGACCCCCGGGGGGGCCTTTCGTTTCCTCCCTCCCGCAGACCCCATCCCCGGGGGTGCCGCCGCAGCAGCCTGGCAGAGCGCGGCGCCCGGCCCAGTGGAATCAATCACCAGCACTTACTGGGCAAAGAGGTGCCGGGAGCGGACGATGAACTTGAAGACGTACTCCAAGGCCTTGAAGGTGCGCATGAGCGGCTCGCAGGGCTCGCCGCGGCTCGCGTGGTCCACGTACTGCGTCAGCACCGAGATCAGCTTCCTGCGGGACGGGGATGCGCATGGCTGGGGCTTGGCAGGCTGCGGGGCAGCCATGGAGCCGTGCTGGGCTGCCCAGGTGCCGGCCCCAGCCCTCCCCGTGCCCGCCGGGTACCCACTTGTAGGCGAGCGTGGCGCTGAAGTGCTGGCGGATGTAGGCCTCCAGGACAGCGTTGAAATGCTGGAACTTCTTGTCGGCCACGAGCCCCACGATGAAAACCTGGGGGGAGCGGGCAGCGGGCACAGCTCAGCGCAGGCAGCGGGACACCAGGTGCCCGCAGCGGCGGCCAGAGCAGCATTGACCCCTCGTGGGGGCTGCTGGGGCCACCAGAGCCCCCCGCCTGCCTGACCAGCCTGCCGGGACGGGCAGACCTCCGAGGCGGGAAGCCTGAATTAAGCCCCAAGCCCAGCAGCCACAGGACTCTTCATGGCCAGCCTGCACAGGGCTTGCACCATCACCAAGCCCGGGTGTCCCTCAAGAGCTGCCCCAACCCCAGCCCTCCCCTGCGCCCGTCACCGGGGTCACTCTTGTCTCAGGGTAGGAGAAACACCCTTGAATCTCACTGGAATTGTCCCCTGGAGGGGGTCCTTGCTCCATGCTGGGTCAGCGTGGCTCTGAGCACAGATCTTCTGGCCAGATCAGTAAAGCCCCATCTCAAACCTGCCCCAGTCTGACCTGGGCCCATCCTGCACTGGTCAGAGGGCTCAGAGCCATGCTCAGCGCTCGCGGGGAAGCAGGTCCTGCTTACCAGGGCATCAAAGACGAGCGTGTCATAGACATCCGTGTCTGAATTCTCCATCATGATGGAGAACAAGGCATCCAACGTGTCCTGGAGGAACTGTGGGAGACAAGAGCACTGCGAGGGCTCGAGCATTAACTCCCAGCATCGCCCCAGACCCACCTCTGGGCACGGGAGTGCCCTGACCGGGCACAGAGCTCCTGTGCCCCTCCTCAGCCTTCCTCCGCCTGGGCAAACGGCCTTTTGCCACGACACGACTCCCCGGCTTGGCCTGTCCCCCGGCAGCCAGCCCGGCACTGCCCCTCCTGCTGCCTGCTAGCCCCAGCAGCCCCAGTAGCCCCCACAGCCCCAGTAGCCCCCACAGCCCCAGCAGACCCAGTAGGCCCAGTGGGGCTCCCCAGGGCCAGCAGGGCAATAGCCACAGGCAGAGGCAGCATCTCTCCCCCCAGGGAAGAGGTGCTGAGGCCATGCAGAGTGCTCCCAGTGCTCCCAGTGCTCCCAGTCCAGAGGCTCCCCCCACTCTGGCAGCTGCTCCTGAGCCAGGCTGCCAGGACACCCCAGTGCTTCCACATCCCGCTGTCCCCCATAGAGCAGCTGCCCGGGGACACGCCAGGATGTGAGCGCTGGCGCAGGGGAGGGGGGAGGCGGGAGGGAGGGTCCTGACCATACCTTGATGACCTCCCCTCCGTCCACGTTCATCAGCTTCTGGAGGTTCCCCGCGAGGAGGCTGGGCTTGGAGCGCCACTTCAGCAGCCCCAGCAGGTTGACTGGGTGGAAGGAAGGGGAGGGTCAGCCCCGCTCCCCTCTCTGCCAGCCCCCAATGACACCAACCCCCGGCTGCCCCATCCCACCCCCACTGCCCGGAGGGATCCCAGCCTGGGGACACGGTGCCGCTCGCTGCTGGGCCCACAATGGGGCAACCATGGGGCGAGCACCCATCATGCCTGAGCTCTGTTGTGCAGCTGTGCGGGCATAATCCCAGAATCATCTGGGTTGGAAAAGCCCTTGAAGCTCCTCCAGCCCAACCATGAACCTCACCCTGACCGTTCCCAACTCCACCAGATCCCTCAGCGCTGGGTCAGCCCGACTCTTCAACCCCTCCAGGGATGGGGACTCCCCCCCTGCCCTGGGCAGCCCATTCCAATGCCCAACAACCCCTTCTGCAAAGAAATACTTCCTAAGAGCCAGTCTGACCCGGCCCTGGCGCAGCTTGAGGCCATTCCCTCTTGGCCTGGCGCTGGTTCCTTGGCTCAAGAGACTCCTCCCCCCTCTCTGCACCCTCCTTTCAGGCAGCTGTAGAGGGCCATGAGGTCTCCCCTCAGCCTCCTCTTCTCCAGACTAAACCCCGCCAGTTCCCTCAGCCGCTCCCCATCAGACCTGTGCTCCAGACCCTGCACCAGCTTCCTAAATGGAAGGTTGTTACTGTAGGAGCTGTAATTGTGCTGTGGGAAGGGAATTAATGGAGGAGCAGTGGCCCTGGGCCCTGCCTGCACCGAACCGCAGCTGTCCCGGACCCCAGCAGCGATGTGTCACCGCACTGCACCCCCCGGGCTGCACGGCTGCCGTGCCCACGCCCCGAGCCCCATGTCAGGGCTGCAGTTTCCCCAGCTGCGCCGCTGTACCCCAGCAAAAGCAGGACGAAGCGTTTCCCTCCGCCGGCCTCGCTGAGGGAACGCGGCTCCCTCGCTACCACTCGCCTCCCGAGGCTCCCCCCCAGCAGGAGGCTGCCGAGGGCACAGCCCTCCCCTGCCGCAGGCTGCTTGCTGCCAGCCCTGCGCTCCTGGGGGGCTCGGGGAGCGGCGTGACAACCACCAGCGCTCACCCACACCTCGACACCTCTTTGTCCTGCTGCCTCCCAAAACGAGGGGAGGGTCCCGGTGTCCCTCAAACCAGGCAAAATCCATCTTCGAATGCAGACGTGCCCGTGCCGAGGGGGATGCTCGCGGCTGCCCCGCAGAGCCCCCCAGGGCTGGAGGTTCACACCGGCTGACAGAGGACGAGGCTTGAGAACAAGGAGCCCCAATTCCCACCCAGATTTCAAAGGCCCTGAGGAAGGTCATGGAGCCCACAACAGAAGCACCCAGCACTCACTCTGGTTCCCAGAGTGGAGGCAGCGGCTCAGTCCCCCCCCCCGCCACGGCAGGAGCAGATTAATTACCATCTGCAAGGGTCTGTGCCAGCCAAGAAACCACTATAACTACCCCCAGCCTGGCAGCTCCACACCCCGAGGAGGTGGGACAGGGCTATAAACACTTGCAGCCTGGTATTGGTTGCTCTCTTTTCCCCCTGCCTTGGAAAACTAATCTGCTGCTAACTCGGGAGGGCTCAGGAGACAGATAGGCCAAAAGACAACCTTAATAAAAAAGAGAAAAAAAATGAGAAACTCCGAGTTAAGCTACAGACCCAGCAATAGGCAAACAGAGCCTGCGGCAAACCTCATCCCACGCAGGGCGCTGCGGCAGCGGTGCCCCAGGCTGAGGACAGCGAGCCCCGCTTGCCAGGGCGGCCAGCGGGCAGCACCATCCCGGCCACAGGTGCTCCCGCTCACCGCCACCCCTCCAGGACCCCTCCAGGACCCCTCCAGGACCCCTCCAGGACTGAGGGGCACGAGCTGCTTTCACTGCGGGGGTTTAGGAGGGAGGGAGGGCAGGTCCCGTTCCCTGATCGGAGGACAAATGTCTCTGCTCTGGTGGGCACGGCCCAGCTTCCCCCGCCCCAGCACAGCCTCCCGGTGCTGCCGCAGTGGCCAGCATGTGCCAGCAGACAGCAGCCGGAGAGCTGGTCGCTAGGTGTGGTGGGGGGAAAAGCACTGGTGGGGAGGGGGCACAGCAGAGCCGGACTCACCGTTCTGGGTCAGCTTCGTGGAGCAGACGAGCGTCGAGATTTGGAAGCTATCCCGGGCTGACACAGTTAAGCCGGATGAGCCCCCACTCACGCGAAAGGAGGAGCCGGAGAGGAGCTTTGGCTCGGGCAGGTTCCTCGTTGAGGGCAGGGTCAGGTACGCACCAGCATCCTCCAGCTTCCTGCTGTCACCCTGCAAGGCAGAGCGCGGCTCTCAGCGGGCAGTGCGGCCGCCCGGGAGCCCTGTGGCCAGCGCTGGCCCATGGGCTCGGGTCTGACCCCAGGCCAAGTCCCAGGTGGGGGGACTTTGCTGTGCAGGGCCAGGAGGTCCGTGGAGCCGCACGCAGGTGACGGTGGCTCCAGCCCAACAGCACCCTCCCGGCTGGGTAACCTCCGGCTCGTGGGACGTGCCGGGATGCAGGAGCCGGCACAGGGGAATCGCTGCCCACAGTGCAGAGCCCTGTGCAGGCAGCACAGCGCGTTGCCTGACGTTAACTTCAACAGAGCACCCAAGAGAGCGGCTCCCTGCAGGGACCTGTGCTCAGAGAGACACTGAATCCCGGGCAGTGCGCCCGGGGAGGACACGAGAACTGGCAGGAGGGCGAGCACAGGGGAGGCCACGACACAGAGGAGCCTGGGGCCAGGCAGCAGCATGCCAGGAGTGAAACACGCCTGAGCGTGGGGACGTGGGGACGGACACGCAGCAGGACAGGCAGCGCGGCCCCCGGCATCACCATCACCAGCCAGCGGGATGCTCCCAGCCCGAATGGGCACACCAGGGTCCCTCTCCACAGCGACAAAACAGCCTATTTCTTTGTGTCCCCTACTCAAGTTGAAGAATTAAGACAACGTTACATCTAGGAGGGCTCACTGAGGTGGATTTCTAAATGCTCCTTCCATGCTCGTTTGCAAGTCTGGGACGCGGTGGCTGGCCAGAGCTCACCAGCACCCGCCTACAGCGTGGCAACAGGGCAGCTACCCTTCCCCACCTGCAACCTCGCACGATAAAATTCTTCCTGCTGGAAGTCAGATGAAGATCACAAAATAGTTTGTTGTTGGCTTCTCTCTCCACCGAGCACACCCCGGCGGCCAGCTGCATGGCAGGAGGCACTGCACTTCTTCCGAGGGCAGCGGAGCCCTCGTAGGGTAAAATGGTTTAATTTCAGACCTGTCTCAACCAGCGTGAGATCAATAGGTCTGAGGAGCTAAAAGCATATAATTCACATTGCTCTGGCAAATAAAGATAAAAATACAAAATAGGTTCTGACTCCCAGAATCAAACCCCAGTGTTTGCCGGGAAGAGCAGGAGTCAGGCGGGGAGAAGACAAAGCGGAGCGTGGCGGCTTTCGTTGGCCCTCGGGCAGAGGACGCTGCTGAACGTGATGGTTCAGCGAGGGCAGCAACAACCCTTCAAGGAGAAAATGCGTCCGGGAGGGAGACGTGCAGGGTTTGATCTCTCCGCCCCAGCCAGCACCAGCAAGGCCCGAGAGTGCCCAGTGCTCCCTCTGCAGCACCGGCTGCGGGAGGGACAGTCCCCCGAGAGCCAGGGACTGCATCCCCAGCTCTGCAGGCCATGGCAGCGTTTAAAGAATTTGGGTGTTTTGCCCAAAAAGAAGAGGGAGGAGGGACACGAGAACAATTTCAAGCACATAGGAGCTGCTGAGGAAGCAAAGTGCAGCCGGGTCTTGTCCCCAGGCTGGGCAGGGCACCGCGGGCTCCCCGCAGGAGGGAGGTCAGGCACCACGTGGGTATAGATGAGGAACGGTAACAGCGGCACCGGGACGGACGGACGGACAGACGGGCGGGAGCGAGCCTGTCCCCTCGCCAGAAGTGTGCCCAAACCAGGACGGCTGGGGGGGCTGGTCCTGCCCCAGCGCAGGACAGGGCAGGAGGTGGATCTGCTGGTCCCGCAAAGGTGCAGGGAAGGGAGCTGGATCTGCCTCGGGAACTGTGGTCACACCACCAGGAACAGCGGAGGAAATTCGGGAAATCTTCAGTTAAACACCATCAGTTAAACCCCAGAGCAGGGCTGAAGTGGGGAGGGCACCTCCCGGGGAGGCGGCAAGGAACGCCGGTGTGCTGTCCACACGCAGAGCCCCAAGCTCGGCCCCGCAGCAGGGACCCACTCACACCTCCTGCTCGAGGGGACATGGAGGGGGGGTCAGCGCTCACAGGGTGTTTCACACCCCGGTGGCAGAGCCGACGGCGTTTTTTCCCAATGAACAGTGAATTTCCCTCCTCACATGCTCTCTCTGCTCTCTCAGAAGAAAAACCAGGCAGTTTTCAGCAAAAAAACGCTGGTGAGATCAGATAAAGTGTAGCACGTATCTTCAGGGGGACGTTCCCTCCCAAGTCAGATGAGTTTAAGTCACCTTTTCCTAAACAAAACTTGTCATTCGCAGGGGAGCAGTGCAGACATCAGAGGCGCTGTGTGCGGGGAGCCGTGGCAGGAGCCCCCGTCACCAAGGACGGGAAGGCCGGGAGGAGGGAGGGACTGAAACCCTGCAGGGGACTCTGGGCATGTGGCACCAGCGCGGCAGCTGCGGCAGGGACGGGGACCCCAGCCCCACACAGGCAGCTGCCAGGAGCATCCTGCAGCCTCCCCGCTTCGAGGGGGGGTCTGCCCACCCCCCGTACCTTGTACAGCACCAGGTCGTGCTCCCCGTCACGCAGTGTGGTGCCGTCGGGCCTCATCAGCTTCACGAAGGCCATGGAGAAAATCCGCTCACTTTTGTCTTTGGCTGGGAGAGACAAACACGGGGCGAGGTGAAGGCGAGGATGCGCCGTGCGGGCAGGGAAAGGGCAGCACAGCCAGGGGCTCCTGCCCACCCGGCGGCCAGAGCAGCCCGGGGAGGGGGCTGCCGGGAAACGGCGTTTCCCTCCCTGGAGCCCGGGCAGGTGGCCATCAGCTACCTCTGTGGGAACGAGGCGGGCTTGGGGCAGGCAGGGCTTGGGGCAGGGCTTGGGGCAGGGTTTGGGGCAGGGTTTGGGGCAGGCAGGGTTTGGGGCAGGCAGAGTTTGGGGCAGGCAGGGCTTGGGGCAGGCAGGGCTTGGGGCAGGGTTTGGGGCAGACAGGGCTTGAGGCCGAGCAGCAGCCTCAGCCGCAGGCCTCCGCAGTGGCCCCGGGAAGGCTCCCACAGCCGCAGGACGTGCCGCACCGTGTCCCCGGGCACAGCCCATCCTCTGGGCCACGCGCCACAGGCTGCGGCCCGGCTGCAGCCCAAAGCCAGGGGACACGGGGCGGGTGCTCCGAGTGCAGGCGCCCGGGGACTGCACAAAGCCGCACTTCGAACGCGAGGGGAGGAGGAGTGGAGAGGGGAGATGCTCACAGTCGCTGGAGGAGCGGTGCCGGAAGGTGAACCTCAGGTGGGTCTTGTGGACATCTTCGATGGGAACAGCAATCTGAGAGAGAGGACGTGAGCCCATGTGAGCACGGGACGGCGCAGGCTGAGCAAGGGGCTGGCCGAGACCCCTCGTGCTTGGGCAAAGCCTGTGCTGAACAGCCGGTCCCTGAAACCCAGAGCCACCGTCTTTGCTTTCAAGCAGCGAGGCTGAAGTAGGGAGGTGACAGTCCCCCTGTGCTCTGCACTGGTGAGGCCACACCTGCAGTGTTGTGTCCAGTTTTGGGCACCTCAATACCAGAGAGATCTCGAGGTGCTGGGGCGAGTGCAGAGGAGGGCAACGAGCTGGGGAAGGGCCTGGAGAATAAATCCTGTGAGGAGCGATGGAAGGAGCTGGGACTGTTCAATGTGAGGAGGAGAAGGTGAGGGGAGACCTCATCACTCTACAGCTCCCTGAGAGGACGTTGTAGAGAGGTTGGTGCTGGTCTCTTCTCACAGGTGATTAGTGACAGAACAAGAGGGAACGGCTTTAGACTGCAACAGGGAAGGGTCAGACTGACATGAGGAAAAAAATTTTTCACAGAACGAGTGGTCAGACAGTGGAATAGGCTGCCCAGGGAGATGGCTGCAGCCCCAGCCCCACCCAGTCCCCATGGCTGGTACAGACCTTCACCGTCTCCATCCAGCGCTGGTGCCGCTGCTGGTAGTAGACCACGGAGCGGTACTCGCTGGCCGGCCTGTCCCCTGCCCCGTGGTAGATGACGTTCTGTGGAGAGGGCAGCAGCGGAAGAGACCAAATAAACTGGAAATGCTGAGGAATTCTGCAGCCCCTGTTCACTCGGGCCAGCCCCGAGCGGTCCAGCCCCCCCAGCACGGTCACAGCTTGGCTTCTGCTGCCCCGCCAGAAAGGTGTTATCGGGGATGGAGAAGGAGGCGAGGGCTGCGCCCCCAGACCAGCCACGTGGGACCCTCAGCAGTTCACAGCCTTGGGGGCCAGGCAAGAACTGAGTTGGGAATAAATGCAAACACCCAGCGAGAGAGACGAGGCAACAGCCAGTCCTGGGGCGGGGGAAACTGGGTCTGAGCCTCCGCCCGCCCTCCTGGCAACCCCCCAGCACCTCCTGCCTCTCCCGGGGATGGAGAGTGGGGACACTCCACACCTGGGGGGGGCCCGGGGTTCTGGCTGTCCCCAAGGGGGGGACGATCTTCCCTCCTATCCCTTCCCACCACTTCCCCAGATCTTGACTCCGAAGGGCAGCTGCAGGGGCTCTGGTAGCCGAAGAGGCTTCCCCAGCACCACACTGGCACCGGCACTGCCCGAGGTGGGTGACGCGGGGGACAGTCCCTCGCGCCGGGGCCGATCCGGCGCCTGCCGTACCTGCACCACGCTGCCCGACTCGTCACAGACACACACTGTCACCTCCACGTTCTTCTGCGTCTTCTTGCTGCCCTTGTCAAACTCACCCTGCACCAGCGTCAGGTAGATGTCGTTCCTGACGTCTCCTGGGGGGGGACAGCCCCATCAGCGAGGCCGCATCTGCAGTGGGGCACCCCCTAACACCACGCTGGGACCCCCAGAGACCACCCAGGGGTGGTCCAACCCACCCCCCCACTTGCCTGGCATGATGACCTCCGGGTAGCCCAGTTTGCGTGCCACCACGGTGCTGCGGTCCACGAGGTGGGGATGGTCCTTCCGCACTTGGCTCAGGTCTCCCCAGAGCATCTTCAGGGACACCCAGAATCCTGCGGGGACAGAGCGCGGGACGTCGGGTGGGTGGTGGCTCCCGGTGACCCCCTACGGCTCCAATCCCTGTTACTGGGACAATCAGCACCCCGAGCGCCCACCACACCCGGGACCAAACACACCCCATGGCCGCTGCGGTTTTTCACGGGGTGACAGCGCGCAAGAGCCTGGGGGAGGCAGCAGGAGGGGGCCTGGGGCCGGCCAGGGACCAGAGTGAGCCCCCAGACCCTGCGAGGAGTGGCACGGGGGGACTGCCCCAGCATGGGGGCTGGGAGCAGCCTGGGGACCCCGAGCACAGCCAGCAGCTGCAGGGAAACGCGGGATGGGCCGGGGAGGGGTATCACCCCATCCCCCACCACGTACCATGGCTCAGAGGGGGCACAGGGCAGGGGGGACGCAGGGGCTCTACCTTGTCCTTTGTGGTTGATGTCCTTCCCCTCCACCGCTTTCCTGATCATGTTGTGAAGAAAATCGTTGTCAGCAGCCACCCTGCAAACACCAGAGCGGGGCGATTCAGGGGAGCTCCCTGCCAGGCACCTGCTGGGACTGAGGTGCGGGATGGCTCCCACAGAAGCGCCGGGCCCCGGGGTGTGCCCTGCAGGGCTGGGGGCAGAGCTCCAGCATGGCCTCGCTACCTCCAAAAACACCCTTTTGTGAACCTCACTGAGGCCCTGGTGACATCATGTCCTGAGGATCCACGGTCCCTTTGCAAAGCCACATTTAACGGAAAAATCTTTTCTCTTTGATCCTGGCACCTCCTGCCTCCTCGCAGCTGCTGTCCCTGTCCCAGCCAGGCCCGTGGAGCACTGCCCCGCTGCCCACTGCCCCCTGCCCGTTCCCCTGCCCGCTGCCCCCCTGCCCCCCCCGCAGGACTCACAGGTGCACGGGGATGAAGTGCTGCTTGTCCTCATCGCTTTCGCACTTCCCCTTGGTGATGTCTATGATGTCCATCACTGCGGCAGCACAGAGGCGGCAGCGTGGGGCGGCTGCCACGGCAGCCCCGGCCCCCAGCGCCAGGGCCCTCCATGCCAAATCCTCCTGGTACCAGCCCCCCAGGAGAGTTTTGTCCCACCCTGCAGCCTGTGTCCCCAGCACCAACCCTGCTGCGCCCCAGCACGTGTGCAGGGAGCTCCTCACGCCCCACCGAGACCCCTCTGCCACCCCACAGCACTGATGGACACGGGCTGGGTCGTGGCACCCCAGCACAGCTCACCCACAGGAACGCTCCCGGGGTGGCCGCGGCAGCGCCGGCGGCAGCCCCTGGCATAGGGAAGGGTTGGGGAACACCACCACCCCTCGGGCTCTCCACCCCTCGCCCTGCGCTTCCCCGGCTGCCCCGGGGCTGAGCTGGGTGCTCGGGGCGGGCACCAAGCACCTCTGGGGGCTGGCAGGCAGAGATGGTGTGGCCGCAGGCTGGATGGTCACCACAGGTGACCTCAGAGCTCTGGGGGAGCTTTGGGCCAAAATCAGCCACATCCAGAACCTCTCCATCAGCCAGAGAGAGGTCACTGCAGAGCAGGCACCAGGACAGGCCGTCTGCCCCCCCGGGAACATGCTCAGCTTGGAGGGCAATTAGCCACCATGGTCATAATTCACCCGGTAATTTCTCTGTGGCTGAGGCCCTTGCACGTGCTAATTAGCCAAGCAAAATCAATAACTTCCCAGCAAGCCTACCCGGTGGAGATCAATTCCCAGAGCAGGACCAGGGGTCGAGGCGAGGGCGGGGGAACTCCTCGCTCCACTGGGGGGGCCAGGGCTGATCCCGGGGGCACCTCCAGCAGCACTGGGCCCCCCTCAGCCCCTCTCCTCCACCGGGGGCACTGCACCCCCCTGGGCCCTGTGGCCGCAGCCCTGGTAGGGCCGGGGGGGGCGGCGGGGGGAAGCCCTTGGCTCGGGCTGTCACGGGAGCAGGGAGCCAAGGCTTTCCCGGCTGTTGGAGCAGCCGTGCCAGAGCCCCCCCACACCCCAGCACAGGCTGGACAGGCCTGCGCCACTGTGGGGGGGTGGGTCTGGCTGGGGAGGGGGAGATGGGGCAGCGAGCTTAGGGGGGTGAGCGTGGCCGTGCGGAGGCAAGAGAGGGTCCAGGGTCCATGTGTGGGGTGGGGGGGCTGCCCCATGGCGTCCGGTGGCCAAGAGGTGGGTGCTGAGGGGTGCTGGTGCGGACGTTACTGAGGGGGGGTGTCTCCTCCCGGCACCCATGGCAGAGCCTGATCCCACCTGAGATGCCGAAGGGCCGCCGCAGGCCTGTGCTGAGCTTGCGGCTGTAGGTCTCCCGAAGGTCCATGCGTCCCACCCGGATGATCTGGCACACCAGGAAAAGCCTCTCCCGCTTCAGGTCTTTGCTGCCCAGGTCCTGGAGGGCCACAGGGGCCATGTGAGCAGGGGGTGCCGGCAGCACCACGTGTCTCTGCCAGCACCGGGGGACTGCGGGGTACTCGGGGTTGGGCGGGAGGAGGAACCGGCGGGCGCAGAGACACGGTGGGCCCCTGCTCCTGGCACCCTGGCACTGCCGTCAGGGGATGGGGCGTCCCCCCGCCGCTGTGCCCCGCAGAGGGGCTGGGCCGCCAGGTACACAGCCCCGCCACCCCAGGGAGCCCCAAGATGGAGGAACAGGGACAATGCTGGGGCTGGTGGAGACCAACACGCAACCAAGGGTGCAGGTAGGTCTGACACGGCATAGGGCTTGGTGGGGTGGCCACGCGCCCCGGCTCCAGGCACCTTGTGGGGGGGGTCAGGTCCCCCGTGGTTGCTGCTCCTGTGCCAGAACCTTCCTGCAGGGCCGCGGCACGGGGCTGCAGCATTGGGCAGGGTCACGCCGCAGCGCACAGGGACGCGCGGCTGATGCCGGCAGTGGGCAGGGGTCAGAGGTGGGTGAGAGCCGGGGAGCCGGACAGCGGGGGCTGGAAGTGCTGATGCTGCTCATTAGCATTGATTTTCCCAGCTCATCTGCATATCGACGGCTCCGCTTGGGCCAGCCTGAGGGCCAGCTCAGCTCTGCTGGTGCAGCGGGAAAAATGCTGCATCAGCAGGCGCTGCCTGCGCCTCCTGCCAGCCACGGCAAGGGGCCGGGCGGGCAAGGGATGGGGCAGAGATGGGCGGCACGGGCACCCCGACGGCCCCAGCAACCCCCCACCTGGGAGGGAGGCCTCAAGGGGCAGCCCCACGGTGGGGGAGCAGTAGGGATTCAGGCGCTGGCGGGGGGATGCGGGCTGCGGCAGGGCCTGGGGCGCAATGCGGGATGAACCCGAAACGCTGCAGGGCCTGGGGGGGCGCAGCTCTGCAGGGGCGGGGCGGGCAGGAGAGCAGGCAGCTCTGCAGGGAGGCGGCGGCAGCAGCGTCGCTCCCGAGGGGTCTACGCTCACCGTGAAGATGGCCCTGAGGTTGTTGAGCAGCTCGATGTCCTGGGGGACGCCCGTGCTGGCCCAGCGGATCACGTAGTTCTCGCTGCGAGGGGAAAGCAAGGGCTGAGGAGCCGGTGGCGGGGGCCAGGCGCTGGGACGGCGGAGCTGGAGCTCGGGGCAGCCCCGCAGGGCGGCCGGGCTGAGGCTGCCAGTCAACGGCCCATGAGCAAACCCCACGAGGTGGGCTGGAGCGCTTGAGCCACAGGCTGGGCGCTGCCCTGGTGCCTGGCCCCCGCCAGCTCCCGCCGCGCAGACCCCTCGTCCCACCAGACAGACTGGCCCAGCGGCAGATGGACTGGCCCAGCCTGGCCATCCCCAGCGGCGGGGGGCTGCCGGCTGGCTTGGTCAGGCTGGCGAGCAGCAAAGGTGCGAAGGGGCAGGGGCCAGACAGTGGGGCCCCACCTGATCATGCGCTGCTCGCCGGGGTCGTACAGCGCCATGAAGAGCTGCGCCTCCTCGCCGATGTTGCAGACGAAGTTGCGCACGCAGAGGTAGAGGCTGTGGGAGGGCGAAGCTGCCAGGCGGGCGCTGCAGCCCAGCGCGCTCTGCTGCGGGCTCTGCGGGGCACAAGGCTGCTCAGCCCCACGGCTCAGCCCCACGGCTCAGTCCCATGGCTCAGCCCCCGGCCGCGCGCGGGGCAGCAGGCTGGCAGCACAGCGGGGTCGGTGCCAGCCCTCACCGTCTCCTCCTGGATGCGCTGCGTGACGGTCTGTGCAGCCTTCCTGTGCGCCTGGAAGAGGCTGATGACGCTGGTCCTGTCAGGGTCCAGGATGTTTTCATCCTCGTCCCGCACCACCAGGTCCAGGGCCAGGATCCTGCAGAGGCCAGGACAGGGTTGAGGCAGGACCCAGTGCTTGGTGGGGTCGGGGGGACACGGGTCTGTGCACCCCACCAGGACCTGCCTGCCTTTGCACGGGCACAGGCTGTCACCGGGCCTGAGGGTGCCAGCACTGTGTGGGCACGGGACAGATCCCAGTGGGTCACAGAATCCCAGAAACCCAGAATCCCAGAATCATGGAGGTTGGAAAAGCCCTTGAAGCTCCTCCAGCCCAACCATGAACCTCACCCTGACCGTTCCCAACTCCACCAGATCCCTCAGCAGGAGGACCTCCTCCTCCTGGAGCACTGGCAAGGGGACAAGAACCAGCCAGCACCAGGGATGCTCCTAGGCCCCAGCCAGGGCTCGTTGGTGATAGCTCTTGGCTAGGTGGCTGGCACACCCACCAGCACACTGACTGGCCCTGGCCACCATGGGACAGCCAGCCAGGACATGGGGACACAGGGACAGCCAGCCAGGACACAGGGACACAAGGACAGCCAGCCAGGATGCTGGGGACACAAGGACATCCAGCTGGGACACAGGGACACCAGGACAGCCAGCCAGTACACAGGGATAGCCAGCCAGGATGCTGGGGACACAAGGACATCCAGCTGGGACACAGGGACACCAGGACACCCAGCCAGGACACAGGGACACAGGGACCCCCAGGCAGGACGCTGGGGACACCGCGCAGCCTGTGCTGCCGTCCCCGCTCTCACTTGTTGCCGTAGTCGATCTTGCCTGTCACCTCCCTCTTGAGCTGCAGGAGCTCGTCCTTGGGCAGCGTCCCCGAGAGCAGCTGCGAGCGCCGCTCCATCAGCTCGTACATCATCCGCTTCACCCGCCGGTACTGCTCCGTCTGCCCGGCCTGCAGGCAGCACCAGGTCACCGCGCCGCCCCAACGGGCCCCCCGGCCCCCCCGACCCCCCCAGCCCTCACCACATAGAGCTGCTTCCAGATGGCGGCCCACTCCCGCAGCGTGGTGGTGATCTCCTGCACCATGGGCAGCTCGGCGGGGACCACGCTCTCCTCCGCCCTGGGGAGAGGCACGGGGAGTCCTGGAGCCCCGCGGCAGCCGCCGGCCCCCGCGCCAGGTGGCCAACAGGGCCCACCCGCCCATGCCCACGCCGGTACCTACCCCCTGCGCTGCACCACGGCACCCTTCAGGTGGATGAGCGAGGCCGGGAAGATGCCCTGGGGGGGCCAGAGCCGTCAGCACCCGCGGGCAGGGCTGGGCGGGGGCAGCCCTTCCCCGGGGTGGGGGGGGACCACGGCTGGGGGCTGCCCGCCCCGAGACCAAGGGTCCCAGCGTGGCAGTGCCGCGGGGTGCCTGCGTGTCCCCCCCGCAGGGACAGGGCAAGCCACCAGCCGTGCCCACAGCCCCCCGTGCCGTGCCGCAGCCCCCCGGCAGCCCCTCACCTACCCGGGCAGCCCTGTTCCGCAGCGAGTACCCACGGTACCAGCCTGCGAGGGGACAAGGGGAGGCCATCAGCTGGGCTCGGGGACCTGGCAGCCCGCAGCAGCGTGGCCGAGAGCGGGTGCAGCCAGGCACCCAGCACAGGCTGTCCCGGCGCCTGGAGGGGCTGCCGCCCCCCCCCTTACCCTCGGAGGCCTGCAGGATGTGCACCGTCTCCCCGATCTGCAGCGGGAGGTGATGCTCACTGGTGCGCGGGAAGTTCCACACGGCTGCGGGGAGAAGGGCCGGAGCTGGGAGCTGGGGTCCCTCACCCGGACCCCCCTCACCAGCACGGCACACCTGCCCTTCGCGGTGGCCCCCCCACCCTGGCCGGCACCGCTCAGCCCCATGGGACGGTGCAGGGCCCAGCCCCATGCAAACGGCGGGAGACCCCCAAGGCGCGAGCCAGAGGCAGAGCAGTGCTGGCTGCAGCGGGGTGGGGGTGAGGAGCCCACTCCGGACCCCAGGAGTGCTGCAGCACGGCCGGGCACAGCGGGAGCCATCGGCCCCCCTCCTCCAGCACACGGGGGGCCACTGCCCGGTGTCCCCCCATCGCACTGCCTGCCGCCCACACCCCAGGCACGCAGAGCAGTCCCCAGGGCCAGTGGGAGCCGGCGGCAGGAGCTCGCCGGTGGCCAGATACTTCCTGCCACATGCAGGCTGCGCAGGGCCAGGCTGCGGTTAGTCCCGCTGCTATTTCTGGTCCTGGGGACGGTGACAGCTCTGTCTGGCAGAGGCAGCCCCTGGACCGGCCGCGCTCTGCACTGGGGGACAGTACCCTGCAGACACAACTGCGCCCGGGGCCCCGGCCAGCACCAGTTCCTTCTACAGCACCCCCAGACCTGCGGCTCGTCAGGACCCCTTGTGCTGGCCCCAGCGCACCCCACAGCTCCAGGACCCCAGGTCCCCCAGGACCCCTCCTACCACCCTGGCCTGCACACGAGGACCCTGAGCCAGCCCAGACCAGCACCCAGCCCCGGTCCGAGCTCGCTCCCCTCCGGCCCCTTCCCACCCCCCAGGCCCCAGCCAGGCCAGGATCCCTCGCAGGACTGTTAGTGCCATCGGGCACGAGCAGGAACCGAGTCAAGACCCTGCCCAGGGCCCCACGGGGGCTCAGTCATGCCCCGGGAGCTGCTGGCAGCGTGAGGGTGTGGGAAACAGCCCTGGCCAGAAACGGGAAGAGGCACAGGGCTGGATCCTGTGCCAAACCCCTGCCCCAGTGCTCTGCTCCCAACCCTGCTCAGCCCCACAGCTCCCCATCCCCACCCAGCATCACCCACACTCCCCCATGGGCGCGGGGGTCCCGCTGACACCCGCCCTGCCCAGCCCCCCGTCCCTGGGGCCACCCATCCCCAGCCCTTCACACCCCGCCGACCCCCCGTTCATTCCTGCACCTCCCGGCCCACCCAGCGCCAGCATCGCAGGGACCCAGTGCCCGCCTCGCACCGCCACCGGCCCCACTGGCACCGTCCACCCCCGCCATCGCCCAGCCGCCATCGCCCACCCCTCTACAGCCCAGTGCCACAGGGCCACCACAGCCGGGGGCCACCACCAGCGTCACCCCAGCCACCACCACCCGTGCCGCCAGCCCCGCATCCCTCCGGCGAGCCCAGCAGGGCCCGGCACCCGTGCAGCCCCCACGCCTGCACTCACCCACGCCATACTTCTCCTCCTTGGTGGGCAGCCACGGGGCCATGGCCGGCTGTGCCACGGGGACCGGGGCCCTGCGTGGGGCGGCTGCTGGTTCCTCCTGCCGCGCTCCCCAGGTCACGTGTATCTCACCGGCTTGTGCAAACCTCCGCTTCCTCAGCGCACAGCCGGGCGCTGAGGGGACCCACCCCAGGGTGGTGGGGACAGAGCCCCCGGGACCCCACCACACCGCCCACTCGCAGCCCGAGGCTGGGGCGGGTCACTGGCTGTGCCCGCGGGGCACAACGGGGCCACCGGCCCCCGGTGACGCTGCGGCAGCGCGAGCCCCTCAGCCGGACACCGCCGCCAGGGCCCAGCAGCCAGCGGGACGCAGGGCTGGAGACGGGGGTAGGGAGCAAGCGCAGCCCCACGGCACGGGGAGCCGCAGGGCTCAGCTCTGGGCCCAGTCGCACCGCTCCGGGCCAGCACCGCCAGGACGAGGCCTCTGCCGACCCAGCCGGGGCCACCCCAGCCCGGCCCTCAGTGCACAAGGCTCGGCAGTGCCACGGCCCGTGCGGGCCCGTGCCCAGCCCTCGGCTCCCTGCAGCCCCAGCACCGTGAGCAGAGCAACAGTTGAGCATCAACCACTTCCTTCCTCCCGCCGGCTGCAAACCCCGACCGACCGTCCAGCGCCGCGGGGACCAGGCGCTCGCCCTCCAGCCCCGCGGCAGTATGACCGTGCCGGGACCCCTGGCCCTCAGCAGACACCCCAGGCCCGAAGCCCACCCCGGGCCGCCCTCACAGCCCCGACAGCCTGAGGGGATGAGGGAGGCGACAGGAGCCCCGCAAGCAGGCGCCGGACAAGGGTGTACAGAGGAACCCGGGGTGGCCGGGAGGGCTTAGGGGCTGGGGGGGATGACCCGGGATCCTCACTGCTCTGCCGGTGTCCCCGCCTCTGCCCTGGGCCCCCGTGGGGCTGCAGCCGGCACCTCCGACGCGGGAGAGCCGCTGTCCGGGCCGAGGTGCGAGGGCGGGAGCTGCCCCGCCATCACCCGCCACCGCCAGGGCTCACGGCACCGGGGCAGGCGCCGGGGGCAGCTGCGGGAGCAGAGCCGTGACTGCAGGCGGCTCCGGAGCTTCGCCTCCGGCCGGCAGCCGGGGGTCCCGCCCCCGCTCCCGACGCCGAAGTCCCGGGGCCTGCGGGCCCGTCCCCACCCCACGGCCCCGACTGCAGCTCCGGGCCGGGCCGGGCCGTTTGCCGGTCTGGCAGCTCCACCTGCCGGTGCCCCCCCGGCCGCAGGCCTGCAGCGTGGCGGGATGCCCAGCGCCGGTACCGGCGGGCTCGGGATGGCGCCCCCGGGACTCGCACCGGGGGTCTGGGCGGGGAGGGCGCGAGACACGGCACCGGGGGGGCTGCTCCGTGCAGGCCCGGCGGGACGGAGCCCGGCGGGGCGAGGGGCGGCGCGGGCGGGGCGGGCACCGGGCGGGGCGGGCACCGGGCGGCTCGTCCCGTGTCTCCCCCCCGGCCGGTCCCGGTCCCGGTCCCGGTCCCGTCCCGTCGCCACTGGGCAGGGCCGCCCCTAGCAACGGGCCGCCCCTAGCAACGGGCCGCCCCTAGCAACGGGCCGCGCGCGCCGGCGGGCGGGAAACGCCCCGCGGCGCTGATTGGCGGCCGCGGGCGGGGCCACGTGACGGCGTCGCGGTCACCTGACGGAGTCCCCGAGGCGGGGCCCGAGGCGGCGGCGGCGGCGGTGGCGCGCGCAGGTGAGCGGCGGCCGGGACGGTAACCGGAACCGGAACCGGAACCGGGGCCGCAGCCGCTAGCCGCAGCTGCAGCTCGGGGGTCTGAGCCGTGGGACCCGTCCCCGTCCCCGTCCCCGTCCCCGGTCCCGTCCCGTCCCGTCCCGTCCCGGTGCTCAGGTGTCCCGCCCGGTCCGGTCCGACCCGTCCCAGTGCCCCCTCGGCCCGGCTGAGCCATTCGGGGCCGCCCGCCAGCCTCCAGGGTGTCCGCCCCGTCCCGCACCCCTGCACCCCGGCACGACCCGGGCCGGTCCCCGCACCCCGCTCGGTCCTGCCATGCGCTCCCCGCGGCCCGGCCCGGTCTGAGCCCGCTGCCTGTGTCCCCCCCCGGTCCTCCCTACCCCAGCCCGGTCTCCTGCCTGTCCCTGCTCCCCACGCCCAGGCTGTGTCACCCCCGCTGCCTGTCCCTGCCTGTCTCTGCCCGCACCCTCTGCCCGTCCCTGTCCCCCGGGCCCCGCAGGTCCCCCCCAGCCCAGCGGGACGGTGTGGGGGGCCATGCCAGGCCACTGCCAGGGACACGGGTGAGGGCAGGTCAGCGCCCGGCTCCCCTGGGCCTCACTGCACCTCCTGCCAGCCCTCGCAGCACGGGTGCCGGTGTCCCCGCCATGGCCGGCTGCGGGGCCCCTGGCTCCCCGCCGCGGCAGAGCGGCCCCGGCTCCGCGCTGGAGGAGGAGGAGGAGGACGAGGGTGAGGACCCGGCCCTGGGCTGCGATGGTGACCTGGAGGTGAACCCCTACGATGGGCTGCCCTTCTCCTCCCGCTACTATGAGCTGCTGCGGCAGCGCCGGGCCCTGCCCGTCTGGACCACCAAGTACAGCTTCATGGAGCATCTGGAAGGCAACAGCGGCATCGTCCTGGTCTCTGGGCCCCCTGGCACTGGCAAGAGCACCCAGGTGAGGGGGGGCCATGCCAGGGCAGCCGGCAGCGGCCTGGGGGCTGCGGGGCTGCAGGCAGAGGGCATGGTGACGGGGCTGTGGCTGGGCAGCAGCTCCCTGACCCCACGGCCATGTCTGAGCTTGTGTGGGGGACGGAGGAGGCGATGGGCCCCGCAGGGCTCCACTGCGGTACCGGGGAGCGTGCCGTCAGGGTGAGCCCGGCACCAGGCAGTCACACGCCGGGATGTGCTGGGGCAGGTGCTGGGGCCCCAAGCGAAGCCTCGGCACGAGCCGAGCCGGAAAGGGCTGCCATGGCGGCACAGGGAGCGGCTGCCACGGCGGCACAGGGAGCGGGAAACGGCCCCTCCCTGCAGCAGGGTGCGCGGGGCAGTGGTGGGTGTGGGCAGCCGGGCTGGACGGTGACAGGTCCGGGGTGCTGGGATCCCCCCTGCCCGCCCCGGGGAGCCGGTCCCGCCTGACAGCCGCTGGCTCGGCACCCAGAGGCGTCATCATGCAGACTTTGGCCGGGGGAGGGATCACCCAGGAGCCGCAGGGCGGCAGGACCAGCCCCTGGGGCTGTCAGGGTGGTGGCCATGGGCTTGGGGCCGCTTGCCCAAACCACGTCCCTCGGGCGTAACGCTGCTGTGGCGCAGGCCGGGACTCAGCACACGGGGCCAGATTTGGGAAACAAAACCCTTGTGTGAGCCCTGGCCTGGCCTGGCCCTGGGGCCGGGCTGCTGCTGTGTGCAGGCACCTCCCCGCAATCCCTACGCGGCCCCGCCTGCCCCGAGCGGGCCAGGGGACGCGACTTGACACACATGGAGCATCTGAGCCTGCGTGTTGGTGCGCCAGCACCCCTCCAACGCGGGGTTGCCACCCACAGCAGGAAGAGCCGACACACAAGTCAGGTCCCTTCGCCATGGCCGTGGCCGAGGGCAGGTGCCTTCCCCACCTCTCAGTGTTTCCCGGGGCGGTGTGTGATCCCTCCGGCCCTGCGCGAGGATGCTCAAGCCCCTGCCCCGGACTTGGGGCTGCTGCGCGGTCACCGTGGACCTTGCCGGTGACCCGTGCTGGCCCTGCGGGGACCCTCCCGGCCGTCCCTCGAGGGGGCCAGCTGGGACAGTGTGGGACGGCTCCAGTCGGAGGGACCTGCAACCATCACCTGGTCCAGCCACCTCAGCGCTCCAGGGCTGACCAGAAGTTAAAGCGTGTTATTAATGGCAGCGTCCAAATGCCCCTTAAGCCCCAGCCCCACAACCCACAGGCGCTGATCACTCTGTGCTGCACCTGCCCCCCCAGCCCCTGGGGAGGGGGAGGCAGACAGGACTGTTCTGAACACAGGAGCTGGGGCCATGGTGCCCCGTGGCGAGGCAGGAAGCTGCAGGCGTGGGGCGATGAGGCTGTGGGTTCGTGTCACAGGTTGCCAGGGCTCAGAAGTGACGGTACCGGGGAGGGAAGGTCCTGTACGGCCTCTGGCCCGGGAGGTCTGACAGCTGGATCTTGGGGGGCTGCCGTGGGGAGGGTCCCTCTGTGCGTCTGGGGGGCACAGCGGGCGCCGGTGCGTGATGGGGCAGGGAACGTCCCAGCGCTGCTGGCCGGGGCCGCGCTGCCCCCTGCCCTGACCCCACGTTCTGGCCCCGCAGATCCCGCAGTGGTGTGCCGAGTACGCCCTGTCCCTGCAGTTCGCCCACGGCCTGGTGGCCTGCACCCAGCCCCACAGCCTGGCGGCCCTCAGCCTCTCCTTACGCGTGGCGGACGAGATGGACCTGAACCTGGGCCACGAGGTCGGCTACTGTGTCCCCCACGAGGACTGCTGCACCACCGAGACCATTCTCAGGTGCGGGGACGGGGACGGGGGGGCCCGGTGGGCTGCCCGTGCCAGGAGCGCCGGTCGCGCCGCGCTTTAATCCCGCTGAGCTCCCCCGCTGCAGCATAATCTCTTAATCCATCCTGGCCTCGTTGGGGAGCAGCAAAGCTGCTGGCCAGCCAGCCCCCGCCCCGGGGCTGCGGCGGGGGCTCCTGCCGTGGGGGAAGGGGCGAGGTGTGCTCCCCCGGGGGCGCAGCCCTCGGTGCCGGGGTCCCCACAGCCGCCCCGCGCTGACAGGGCTGGTGGGCGTCAGGTACTGCTCGGACGAGATGCTGCTGCGGGAGATGACGTCGGACCCTCTGCTGCGGCAGTATGGGGTGGTGGTGCTGGACGAGGCGCAGGAGCGGACGGTGCCCACCGACGTGCTGCTGGGGCTGCTGAAGGACGTCCTGCGCCAGCGTCCCGCGCTAAAGGTGGTGGTGGTCACCTCGCCGGCCATGGAGGAGCGGCTCCGCACCTTCTGCGGGGACCCCCCCGTGGTGCGGGTGCCGGGGCGTGGGCCCCCGCCCCGGCTGCTCTACAGGGACCCACCGGCCCGCGGCCACGTCGCGGCAGCCTGCCAGGCCGTGCTGGACATCCACAGGCGGCAGGAACCTGGCCATGTCCTGCTCTTCCTGGCCAGCGAGCAGGTGGGCTGCGGGCACCCCACTCCTGGGGGGTTTGCCGCGGGGCGCGGGAAGGTTGGGGGATCCCTCAGCTGTGCGCGGGGAGCCCTGAGGATGACAGGGGCTGCTGGGGATTAAACCGTGGGAGCTCCGGGTGTGGGCGGGCATCACTCGTGTCCCCTGTCCTTCCCCACAGGAGATCGCCGAGTGCTGTGGGGCCATCCAGACCGAGGCCATGGCGCTGAACCCGGGGCTGGGCCCACTGCTGGTCCTGCCACTGCACCCCGGCGTGGGCCGCGCGGCGCAGAAGGTGTACGAGGTGCTGGAGGAGAGCGGCCGAGAAAGACGGGTGATCGTCACCCACTGGCTCGCGGACTCGTCCTTCTCCCTGGGGACCGTGCGCTTTGTCATCGACTCGGGGCTGGAGCTGCGCAGCGTGAGTGCACCGGGAGCACCGGGACGGGGAGCCAAGCTGCGCCGAGCGGAGCCCGTGGCGCTCTGTGGCGTTGGTCCGGGCCCTGCCGCGCCACGCCAGGCAGGGGGGAGGCTGTGTGGGGGCACGGGTGGCACTGGGAGAAGGCGGGGGCTAGTCTGCAGGGTCCCCGCTCACAGCTGCACCTGCAGGTCTACAACCCCCGCATCCGGGCGGAGTCGCAGGTGCTGCGGCCCATCAGCCAGAGCCAGGCCGAGTCGCGCATGCAGCGAGCCGCAGGCAGCCCCCCAGGTGAGAGCCCCCGCCCCGGCGTCCCCCCGACATGCCTCCAGCCCCCCTGCTCACGCTCGCTGCCCTCTCCCTGGGCTCCCTCCCTCCTGCCGCAGCTCACGGCCCCTCTCCCACAGGCACCTGCCTGCGCCTCTACTCGGAGGCTGCCTTCGAGCAGCGCCTGCTCCCCAGCCCCACGCCCCACGTCAGTGAGACCAGCCTCAGCCGTCTGGTCCTGCTGCTGAAGCGCCTGGACATCGCTGACATGGGCCAGTGTGACTTCCTCGACCGGCCAGGTAGTGCCTGCGGGGCACGGGGGGGCCCAGCATGGCTGGGGGGGCCGGAGCGGAGGGGAGCCTGAGGCCGGCCGTGGCCGCAGCCCTGGCTGTCTCTGGGGAGGGGCCGGAGGGTGCCACGGGTGCAGGAGAGCGGTGGGCAGGGCTGCCTGGTCCCAGCTGACGCCCCGTTGCAGCCCCTGAGTCGCTGATGCAAGCACTGGAGGATCTGGACTACCTGGCGGCCCTGGATGATGATGGGAACCTGTCGGAGGTGGGGATCATCATGTCGGAGTTCCCCCTGGACCCGCAGCTGGCCAAGGCGCTCATCGCCTCCTGCGAGTTCGACTGCGTGGAGGAGATGGTCAGCCTGGCCGCCATGCTCACAGGTACCGTGCCCAGGGGCTCGGGGCCCTCCGCGGGGCACGGCGCAGCCCCCGGCGAGCTGGCGCTGGCAGGGGCAGCACGGGGTGACCCCTTCTGCGCTCTCTCCAGCGTCCCCCTGCTTCGTGCCCCTTTCCCCGCACCTGGAGGAGGCGGCGGCCGTGCGCCGGCGGGCCCTGCTGCACCCGCATGGAGACCACTTCACCCTCATCAACATCTTCAACGCCTTCCAGCAGCGTGAGTGCCCTCACCCGTCCCCTGCTCCTTCCGTCACCTCGCGCCCCCCTCCCGCTGCGAGGGGGTCCCAGCCCCATCCCCCCACCGCGGCGCTGACCCCCTCTCCCCGCAGACAATGCGGATGAGGGCTGGTGCCGCAAGCACGCGGTGAGCGGGGACGCGCTGCGCCTGGCCGGCGTCGTGCGGGCGGAGCTGCTGGACGTGATGCGGCGCATCGAGCTGCCCGTCTCGCCCCCTGCCTTTGGCACAGACGCCAACGCCCTCAACATCCAGCGAGCGCTCATCTCCGGCTACTTCCTCAAGGTGGGCCAGGGGGGCCTCGAGGGGCCGGGCCACAGGGTGGGGGTGCTGCCAGCCAGCCACTCCTCCCCTCCCGCTCCCCTCCCCAGGTGGCCCGGGACATCGATGGCTCCGGCAACTACGTGATGCTGACACACAAGCACGTGGCCCACTTGCCCCCCGGCTGCTGCTACCTGCTGCGGCAGCCCCCCCAGCGCCTGCCCCCCTGGGTGCTCTACCATGAGTTCACCATCTCGCAGGACAACTGCCTCCGTGTCGTCTCCGAGATCCAGCCCCAGATGTGAGGACCTTGGGGACAGGGAGGGCTGGGGCTGCATCCCCCCACGGCTCCGGAGCTGCCGCTGCCCTGCCGGAGCCCTGGGCCACGATGGCAGGCTGGAGTCTCCTCTCTGGGGGGGCCCCTCCTTGACCCCCCCCGTCCCCGCAGGCTGGTGGAGCTGGCGCCCCAGTACTACCTGAGCAATCTGCCGCCCAGCGAGAGCCGGGACCTGCTGACGGAGCTGCGGGAGAAGGTGGTGGCCGCGGAGGACGCACCAGCCGTGCCGGAGCCGCTGGGAGAGGCGGCCGGCAGGGAGGATGAGGAGCGGGAAGTCTGCGTGCTGCAGTGAGCCGGAGCCGCCGGAGTCCCCACATCGGGGCTGCCCGGGCTTGGCTGTGACCAACGGGGACGGGAGAGCTGTGGGGGGACCGACCCCATCCCCAGGGACGCACAGGCGCACCCTGGCGCTCCCCCAGCTCTGTGCCACGGGCGCGGGGCCAGCGGCCACGGGACTGGCCCCCAGCATCTCCCCTAGGGACAGACCCCAGAGGGGGGGAGTGCTGGCCCTGGGCCAGGGGACTCGTGCCAGCCCACCCCGCCGTTCCTGGGGGGCTGCCGCGGGGCTGGGGCCACCGGCCCTGCCGGTCCCCCCTCCCCCCACACCAGGGAGCAGCACCCAGGGCCCCTGGGGCCGCTCGCGGGTCTCTCCTGTATAAAGTTTTGTGACCTTTGCTCCTGGCCTCGTGTCCCTGAGTGCAGCCGCTGAGGGAGGGGCTCTCTCGCGCCCCGGGGCCCTGCCTGCGCCCCCCGCCCAGCTCCCCTCTCCCGGGGGGTTTCTGAGCACGAGGCTTGTCCCTGGTCTTGCTCACCTCCCACCCCCACTGCGGGCAGCGCCGCAGCCCCCGCTCCCGCCGCCAGGCCGAGGGGCAGCCCTGGCCTTTGCGCCAGGTCTTCCCCGCTGCGGTCGGGCGCTTTTCTGCAGAAGCGGAGGGGAAGCTGCGGCCGCCGGCGGGGTGGGAGGCAGCTTGGGTGCGCAGCCAGCTCTTCCCCTCTCCCTGGGACAGGACGGGGCACGGCTGCCCCCCTCGGGGCAAGGTGTCCTCCTCGCGCTCCCTCCCAGCACCTTCCGTCCCGCCACCACGGGCTGAGCTCCGGCCCCTGCCCCAGGACACCCGGTGGTGCGGGGCTCCCCCATCCCGGCAGCTGCCCCCCCCGCTCCTCCCCTCAGCCCACGCGTGGGGGCTCCGCTGTTCCCAGGAAGGGCCCCGGAGGCTCCACCACTGCATCCCCACCACAGCACCTCGAAGGTCGGGTGGAAAGTGAGGGCTGGGCCTCCCCGCAGCCTCCTCGGAGCCCGAACTTCCCCTTCGCTTTCTAGGAACCCCAGAAAGTACGTGAGAAGGAGCAGGGGGGCACAGCTCGTGCCTGCTCCCCCTTCCCCAGCCCAGGGCTGCCTCCGGTGGGGGGCAGCTGCCCTGTCCCCTCTCCCTGGACCGGGGCTGCAGGCACTGGGGGCTGTGCCTGGCTGGGGGAAACAGTGGCCATGCTGCCCCTGTCCCCATGTCCCCCCCTGTTCCCACCCCCCCACCCCCAGCATCCCACTGGGGCAGCTGCATGGCCCGGGGAGGGGAGAAGGGGCGAGACAGCCCATCCCTGGGTTGGTGCAGCACCCCGACCCCTCCACAGGGACCCGCTTCCCTCCTCGGGGACCCATCACAGCCCAACTGGCCAGGGCCGATCCCCCCCCAGCCCCTCTCTGCCCCCCCGGGACAGGCACCGCTGGGCCTTGGTGGCCCCTTCCCCGTGCTCCCCTGCCGCCGCAGGGGGCTGCAGGGGCTCCCCGCGGCGCGGGGCGACGTGCAAACCCTACGGCTGGTCCCGGGGCTCAGGACCACCCTGGGGGAGCTGGGAGCCCCCGGGGCTGCGGCACCGTCCCGCTGCCCAGCGCTGCCCCCCTCTTGGCCCCGCGGGTCCCGGGCGGGGACCCCCCCTCCCCTCAGCGGGTCCCGGCGCCCCCCGGCCTGGGAAGTCCCCGGTGAGTCCCCGCGGGGCTGGGGCCGGGTGGGCCGGGGGCTGAGCGCGGGTCCCGGCCGGCAGCTCCACCCCGCGCCGCTTTCTCCTCTTCTGAGAACTCTGATGTTCTGCGGTTTGGCTTCACCTTGGGGCGGCCCCGCGGGGTCCCGGCTCGGTATAAACCGACCGGCCCCCGGCCCCCGCCGAGCCCACCGGAGCAGCGCACGCCACGGCCGGGAGGTAGGCACGGCCCGGGGGGCCGGGGGGGGCCCGGGAGGGTTTGGGCGCCAGGGAGCCCCGGGGAGGTGCTGCTGCGGGCGGGCTCTGCAGCTCCCAGCCCGGGGGGCCCGGCGGGGCCGCGGTGGGACAGGTCGGGGTGTCACATCCCCTGTGCGGGGCTCGCACCGCGCCGCTCCCCCCTCCCGCCTGACCCCGCGGCCGTTCCAGGGCTCTGCCCTTGCGGGTCCTGCTGCCTGCACCCCGCTCTGGCCGGCTCCCCTCCTCCTGGGGCACGGCTGCCCCCCCTCCCGGCACGGCGCTGCCCTTCCCCTCCCTCTGCCCTTCCCCTCCCAGATGCTGGTGCTGGTGGGACTGGTGCTGAGCCTGGTGCCCGCGGACGCCCTGACCGCCTTCCCCCCAAAGTGTGAGTCCTGCCCCGCCTGGGCACAGGGGAGGAGACAGACCCCGGGGGGGGGACACTGCGGGTCCCACACAGCAGCTCTAGGGAGCAGGGACCCCCCACATCCCTCTGATACAGGGTGGCATGAGCCGGGGTTGGGGCATCTCTTCTGGTGGGGTGGGGGGGGTTAGAGGGTGGGGATGAGAATGATGGGAGGGGGAGAATGTGGGGCGAGGGAGCAGGGGGATGGACACGGGGTGATGGGGCAGGGTGGGGGATTCATGGGGTGGTGGGATGGGGTGGGGTGGGGACCGCGGGGAAGGGTGGGTGTGGTGTGTCGGGACAGGGGGGACCCAGCCCCACTGTGGTGTGGGGGACAGGCTGCCCACAGCACAGCCCCGCTCCCCCCCTAGTCTCTGCCTCTCGTCTCCAGTTCAGGTGGGGAAAGTGAACGGGGACGTGGTGATCAAATGCAACACCTCGGAGCCGCGAGTGACCTGGACGCAGAACGGGGAGCCCGAGCCCATGGCCGAGCTGGTGGCCGAGGGACAGACACTCACCATCCTGGGCCTGGACCTGCCGGCCGCGGGCAACTACAGCTGCTGGGCTGGCACCGTCCTGCTGGACACCACATATGTGGTGGTCAGCGGCACCCGTACGTCAGGCCGGGCACGGGGGGGGCCGGGGGGGGGGGAGAGTGGGGGCTGAGGGAGCAGCGGGGGGTGGATGAGGCAAGGGGGGGACATGGGGAGTTGGGGGTGGGCTGGGGACCAGGAGATGCTCCTGCATCTGCAGATGTTGGTGCCCAGCCCAGGGGGCTGGGGGGATGCTCCAGACAGGGCTGTGCAGGGCCGGGGGGAGCCCAGTGGCAGGGGCAGCCCTGCCTGTGCCCTGCGGGGACGGGGCACCGCTCCCGGCCCTGCGCACCCCCCAAGCCTTCGCCCCTCGGCCCCGCCAGGCAAGGAGCGGCTGAACGTCTCCTGCCAGGCTGAGTCCTACCGCGGCTCCTTCCGCTGCTCCTGGGCTGGCCCCAGCTCCGCCGTCTTCCGTGCCCGCCTCACACGCAGGTGGGTGCCCCAGGGACCCCCAGTCCAGCCCCAGCCCTGTAGCCACCCAACCCTCACACCCGCCTCCCCCCTGCAGCGACGGCTCCTTGGGGGAGTGGGTGCTGGCCACCAGTGGCCATGGCCAGTTCAGTGCCAGCTTCGTGGACCCCTCCTTCTGCCCCTTCGCCGAGGAGCTGCACCCGCTGCGGCTGCAGCTGGAGGGGCTCTCGGACACCTCCTACCTCAGCTTCTCCAGCCACTTCTTCATCCGCGACATTGGTGAGCTCAGACCCGTGACGCAGGGCTCCAGGGGGTGTCCCTGGGGGGGGCTGGGACCCTGTGGGAGGGCTCGGCCCCAGGGCTGGGCAGTGCTGCCCGTGCTGAGCCCTGCTCTGCCCGCAGTGCGGCCCGACCCGCCGCAGGAGCTGACCGTGCAGCGGCGGGGGGAGCGGCTCCACCTGGCCTGGGCCCCCCCGGCCTCCTGGCCGCTCCCCAAGTCCTACTTCGCCCTGCTCTACCGGCTGCAGTACGAGCTCCCCAACGGCACCCAGGTAACGGCGGGATGCCCGCGCCCAGCCTGGCCCTGGACGTGCCGCCCCGCGTCCTCTCACTCTGCTGCGCCCACCCTGCCCCTGCCCGGGGCTGCCTCTGGGGACAGGGACATGCCAGGGGCTCAGCAATGGCCCCCTCCCCACTGCACTGCCTCTCTCCTTGGAGTGGTGAATTGTCACCTCTGGGGTCACCTCTGCTCCCCCCCCAGCACTGCCCATGCAGGGCAGTGTCACTGCCTGGGTCCGGCGGGTATCTGTGTCTCCCCCTCCTGAACCCCCAGCACCAGGTCCTGCTCCTGCCCTGTCCCCCCCCTGTCCCTGCAGCGGTGCCCGTGCCAGCTGCCCCCCGCCCCATAGGCGGGTGCTCCCCCAGGCCACGACCTGCCCCCTTTTGCAGGTTGACGAGTACGTGGAGGGCGCGGAGCAGACGCGGCTGCCAGAGCTGGTGAGGCGGGTGCGCATCCGCTGCCGGGACCCCTACGCCAACCCCGCCTGGAGCCCCTGGACTGCCTGGCAGGAGGCCGACGTGGCTCAGCAGCCCCGGCTCCGAGCGCGCTGATCCCGCACACCCGTCCCCCACCCCACTGCACCTCCGTGTGCGGGGGGACACAGGGGGGCACCCCGAGGTGTGACCCCCACCGCCGACCTTCCCGCTCTCTCGTGGGGTTTGGGAGGGACTTTTCCCTCTAACAGAGCTGGGCTTGGCTTTGCTACCACGGTGCTCTGTCAGTCTTTGTGTGGGGCGGGGGGCGATGGGCCCCGCAGCCTCCGCGGGCTCTGGCCTGCCCTGTCCTTCTGCTCAAGGTGCCCAGACCGGCCCCTGCCCCACGGGGGGGGGGTCACAGCCTTGTGCAAAGCCCCTGCTGCCCACGGGACCCCTCCTCCCCGCCGGTTCTGGGCCCGGCCCGTGGGCTGAAGCCAAACGTGTAACACACGTGCGTGCACGCGCCAGCTCCGCGGCCGTACCCAGCCCTGCCCCGGGGGGGGGTCCCCACAGCCCCCCCGCAACTGTCTGCCAGGTCACACGCAGGCACCCTGGACCCCCCATTCCTCACTAACCCCTCCCCCGATCTGCCACCTTTCTGGGGGCTGCAGGGGTGGGGCACCGAGGGGGCATGGCCGGGGGGGGGCAGCGCCCTCCCCTCACATCCCGGTGTGCCTGACCCCAGGAGTGCGGGTCCCAGGGCAGGACACGGCCACAGCGGGGGGGTCAGGGACCACCCGCCACCACAGGGGGGGGGGCTCAGCTCCCACTGAGGCAGAGTCCCCTCCACCACGCATCCACGGCCCGGCCCCCCCGATGTGCCCCACTCGGCACCTCCGTGGGGCACCCAGCTCGGGGGCGAGGGGCCATGGGGGAGGGAGCCAAGGCCCCGCAGCCAGGCAGCCCCCGCGGGACACAACCCCGGCCCCCACGGACCCACCCTACACACCGGCTCTGCCGCAGACCCCGAGAGCGCAGCAGGGTGCCCCCGGCGCAGGGCCCGGCTGGGGGACGCTGCCCCCCCCCCCCCCCCCAAGACAGGCCGGCTCCGGGTGATGCCACGGGGCTTTATTGAGGTGCTTCCAGGCGGGCGGGGGCCGGGCCCCCCCACCCTGCTGCTGCTCCGGAGAGGCTGGTGAGAGTGTGCGGCCCCGTGGGCGCTGCCCTCCTGGGGGGCCGGGGCCTCCCGGGGCGGGGGGTCTGGGGAGCCGGGGGTCCCAGGAGGCCGGGGGGGGCCCATGGCACAGGGGGACAGAAGGACCGGGGCTCCAGGAGTCCAGAGGGTCCGGGGGTCCCACGGTGGGGTGGGAGGGGGGCGCTCAGGGGACCCCGAGGCGCAGAAGTCCGGGGTCTGGGGGTCCCGTCACGGCGGGGCCAGGCAGCCCAGGCGCAGCTCTTCGCCCTCCAGCATCTCCCTGCAACAGACAGGCCCGGGCTGAGCCCCGCGCCCCGCCCGCCCCGCCCGCCCCCCCCCGCGTACCGGTACGCGGCGATCTCCGCCTCCAGCGCCATCCGCAGCCGCAGCAGCGCCGGGTACTCCCGCAGGCACCGGGCCATCTCCGCCTCCGCCGCGCCGATCTCCCGCTCCAGCTCCGCCACCCGCTCCTGCGGGCCGGGCCCTCAGCAGCGCCCGGGGCCCCCGGGCCACCCCCCCCGCGTCCCCACTTGTACCCCCCTGCCCCCGCTCCACCCGGATCCCCGCCCCTCCCCACCCCCGTAACCCCTCCCAGACCCCTGCACCCCCCTCCCCAGCCCCAGCCCGCCCACTCCCCCCCCCCCCCCCGGAGGGCATGCAGGCCCCGCACCGCCCCCCCGGCGCCTGGGGTCCGTCCCCACCCCCCCAAAAATCCGCCTCCCCCTTCCCCACAACCATCCGCCCACTCCCAAACCACCTGGGACCCCCCAGCCCCCCTCACCTGGTACTTGGCGAGCTCCCGCTGCGCCGGTCCCTCAGCCCCTCCAGCTGCCGGTGCAACGCGCCCACGGCCCCGCGCAGCGCCTCCACCTCGGCAGCGCGGGCGCGCAGCAGCCTCCGGTACCCGGCGGCCTCGGCCCGGGCTCGGAGCACCGCGCCGCCGCCCCCCCACCGGCACCGGGGCCGGCCCTCGGCCGCGCTCATCGCGGCGGCTCTGCGGCGGTGACACACACGATCCCCCCCCGCGCTCCGCCACCCCACCCCCCGCCCGGTAAAACGGGGCAGCGTCACGGAACCGCAGCCAATCCCGCCGCCGGGGAACCGGCACCGGTCGCCCGCCTCCTCCCGGTAGCAACGGAGGGGGGGGCGGCAGGAGACAAACCCCCCCCCGCAGCTCAACGGGCTCCCGCCGGCCCCCGGGCGGCGGCTGCAGCACCACGGACAGCGGCGGAGGGGTCAAGGTCAAGGTTAGGGTCAGGGTGGGCGCTCTTGCCCCCCCCCCGTTATCGATCAGATGGGGGTCACCTCGCTGGCAGAGCCGGGGGGGCAGGGAAGGGGGTCCCCGGCCGAGGCGGGGGTCACTGGGAAAGGCAGGGCAGACATTCGCTGGAGGACGGGGGGTTCAGCCCCCAGCAGACCCCTCGGCCTCCCCATGAATGTGCTGTGGGTCACGCCAGAGCGGGGTTCAGCCTGAGCCTGGGCGGCGCGGGGGGAGGCAAAGGGGCTCCCGGGAGCCAGAGACTCGGGGGGGTCACAGGCACAAGGGCAGCCCCGCTGTGGGGGGGGCGGCACAATTCTTTGTCATGCTGAGGCACCCCCAGTCACCGCAGGGTGCTGCGGGGGCACGTCCAGGCCCAGGGCCGCAGAGAGCCGGCAAACCGGGGGGTGCAGGGGCCAGGAGCACCGGGGAGCACGGCGCCCCCCAGTCCATCAGTCTGTCCCACCGCTGGGGGGGCCGGGGGGTTCTTTGTCCAGCCCGGGGGCCGCAGCTGGAGGCCGGAGCTGGCAAACTCCGACCAGGATAAGGCAAGTGTGTGGGGGGGGTGCAGGCCCCGCGGTGGCCACTGGCAAGGGCAGGGGGGGTGTCCCAGCACCGGGAATGGGGGGGCCCACCCTGGGTGGGACAGGGGCTGCCCCGGGGGGGGGGAGCGGGGCCTGGCTGACCAGGAGAGCCGTTGATGGGTGGGCAGCAGGTCCTGAGCAGGGACCCTCCCCCGAGGAGCTGCCCCCGGGGAGGGGGGGCCTGGACTTGCAGAGGCCTGCGGGGCACGGGGGCCCAGCCCTGGGCTCTCCGGGGTGTCCGGGCAAGGGGCTGCCCACAGCGGTGCTCCAGGCAGGGTCTGGGCGGGGGTCGGCAGAGCTTTGAGTCCAACCGCAGGGGTCTGTCCAGGAGGGGCGGCCGAGGGGGGGTCCGAGGGGGCTGGCCCGCGGCGGGGAGGGGGCTGCCAATGCTGGGGGGGCTCCCGGGAAGCAGCAGCCCCCTCCCCGCCGCGGGCCGGAGGTGCTGGGCTCAGACCCCCGCCAGGCTCCCACTGCCCCCCCCGGCACGTCCGTGGCCCCCGGGGAACCTCACACCACGGAGGCCACCCCCGAGACGGACGTCACCTTGTTGTCCTCGGCCCAGGGCTGCAGGTTCTGCAGGGCGTAGAGGGAGGAGTTGTGCATGCAGAGCGGGTCCTGCGGCAGCGGCTGGCTCAGGCTCTTCTGGAAGGCCTCTTGCTGCAGGTGCAGCATCAGGCGGTTGGCCTGCTGCCGCTCCGCCTCGCGCTCCTCCGCCGTCTGCCTCCTGCCAGCACACATGGCCTGTCCGGCACTGCCCCGCTGCCCGATGCTCCGGGCCGGTGAAGCGATGCCCCGCAGCCCCCCACCACAGCCCCGTCCCTCCCTCGGCACCAATGTGGCGATGTCCCGCAGCCGCCCGTCGCAGCCTCGTCCCTCCTGGCACCTCCGTTCACCGCTCTGGCAGTGCCGGCACCACCACACCCCGGCACAGTGCTGCCCCACAGCCTCCCCCCCCAGCCCCGTCCCGCTCAGCACCACCGTGCCGCACCCAGCCAGGCACAGGGTATCCGCAGAGACAGGCACCCCATCCCGCCCCATCCCAGGCACTCCCGGGGGGCACAGCTGCGGTGGGGGGCGGCTGCCGGCAGCAGGCAGGGGGTCAGAGCTGCAGCGGCCGCCCCGGTTACCTCCACTTGGTGCGGCGTGTCTGGAACCAGGTCTTGACCTGGGCGTCCGTCATCTTGAGGCCTTGGCCAGGGTGGCGCGCTCGGCCGAGGCCAGGTACTTCTGGCGGTGGAAGCGCTTCTCCAGCTCACAGATCTGCACGCGGCTGAAGGACGTGCGCGGCTTCTTCCGCTTGGGCGGCGTCCGGTTCTGGTAGGGGTGGCCGATGCGCCGGGTCGCCGCGAAGGGCGACAGAGCGGCTGCGGGCAGAGGAGGGGTGAGGGGCTGCTCAGGGAGGGCCACAGGCAGAGCCCCTGCTGAGGGCAGGGCAGGAGGAGGCGCAGCCCGGCCGGGGGGACACTCGGGGCCGTGGGCATGGGGAGCTCCAGGCGGCCGTGGGGACAGGGGGGCCGTGGAGACAGGGGGGGTGTGGGGACGGGGGGGGGCTGTGGGGATGGGGAGCTCTGGGGGGGCCACCGGCACTGCCTGGCAGGGGGGAGGGGGCTGCAGACCCCAAGCCATCCCACCCGCTTCCCACAGCCCAGGGACACGCAGGGCAGCTCCAGACGTGGTGGGAGGGCTTGTCCCCACCCCACGGCCACAGCGGCTGGGCAGGCCCAGTCCCGGGGCCGGTGCAGAGCCGATGAGGCTCCCGGCAGCACAAACCCGCCCTTCCCCACGCACCGCGTGCTGCCGTGGCCCAGGAGGAGCCTCTGCGGCACTGCCGGGGCCTCCCAGCCCCCCCAGGGAGGGGACGGCACCCCAGAAGCCATCGGAGGGTGGCCAGCGTCTCCCTCCATGTGCCGGCAGCGTCCAGGCCGGCGGCCACCAGTGCCAGGGTGCAGGGGCTGGGGAAGGGGCCGTCCCCGCACGGCGAGGCCCGTGTGCTGCATCCCAGCCCCGGCCGCAGCCGGAGCCACGGGGGGCGTCAGGGCAGCGAAGCGGCATGGAGGAAGGTGAGAGCTCGGCGGGCACAGCACCTGGCTCCCCGCTCCCCTCCTGCCCCGGCGGCACCCACGGCCCAGCCACGGCCCCGCGGCCCCGCGGCCCTCGCCGGCGCCAGCACCACACAGGCAGGGTGGCACATGGCTGAGCCCGCGGGGCCACATGGGGCCCCGTCACCCCACGCCGCAGGGACGTGGGGCAGCCCTGGCGACAGCGCGGCGCCCAGCAGACCCTCCCCACCATGCCGGACCCTCCCTCCCGCCAGCGCCCAGGCAGGCAGCGCGGGCAGGAGGCCAGCCTGCCCGGCGGCGGGGGCGGACGCGGTTGACGCAGGTGGAGCCGCACAGTCGGGGGGGGGGGACGGAGGCCCCCGCGCCCCCTCCCCGCACAGGGCGGCCCCTCGCCGGGAACAGATGCCGACAGCCCGCAGACCACCCCAAGGCCGGCGGTGCTGAGTGATGGCTGTGGCTGGGAGACCCCGTGCCGGGGAGGGGCCGCCCCGTCCACCCACCACCGCTGGCGCCAGGCAGGAGACGGGGACGTCACCCACCACCCCTGCACGGGGACGGTGCTTCGTCACCACCGGCATGGCGGGGTGGGCCGGGAGGCGAACCTGGCTCTGCTGGCGCCCAGGCTGGGCCCCCGCGGCCCCCGGCCTCCCGCCCCGCCTGGCCCCATCGCCCCCACAGCCAGTGCTCGGCCCCCAGCCCCATGCGGCCCCCGGCCTCGTCCCCGCATGGCGCTGTGCACTGCGGACGTGGCAGCGCCGCCATCTTGGGAAGGAGCCGAGCCAGGCCAGGGCTCCCCGGCACCCGCACGCACCCGGCACCCCAACCGCAGCCCTCTGCGCCTTCTCCTCCGGGGTGCACACACCGGCACCCTCGCCCCAGTGCGGGGTGATCCAGCCCCCACCACGGGCGCTCAGACCCCGGCCCCACCGGCAGCGCCGGGACGCAGCACTGCCGCCCTGACACCTGCCCCGGCCCCGGCACCCACCAGCCCCGGCCTCCCCCACGACACCGGCACCTTGTGCCCTGCGTCCGGACCCGCACACAGGGGTCTTGAAGCCCCGTCACCCCACCACCGGCCCCCGGCCCCGGGGGCACATGGGGACAGGGCACCACCCCCCCGCAGCCTCCCCGTTATGGGTGGAACAGGGTCGGCACCCGGCGGCCCCGGGCAGGGTGCAGACCCCGAGGCCGGAGCAAGGCGGGACCCCTCGGGGGCCACCCGGAGCCGGAGCCCGGCCCGGTCCCTGCCCGGAGCCGCCGGGAGCTGGAGCAGGGCCGCGGCGGAGCTGCCGGTGGCTGTGCCGGCCCCGAGCCGCCCTCCGCGGGCCCCGACGGCGGCCGCTGCCCGGTGGAGCGGAGCGGGGCGGGGCGGGGCAGGCGGCGGGCGAGGACCCCGAGCTGCGGGAACCGGCGGAGCGCTCGGTCCCCGGCCGACCCCGGCCGCTCCGCGCCCACTCCGATCCCGCTCTGCATCCGCCGCGCCGACGGGAGCCGCCGGGAGCCGTCGGAGCCACCGGTAGCCGCCGGTAGCCGCTGGTAGCCGTCGGTAGCCGGCCCGCGGCGCTCACCTGAGAGCCGGTCCTTGGCGATGCGGCGCGTCGTCTCCATCCAGGGGAAGGTGAGCCCCGGGAGCCCGGGCACCGGCGGCGGCGCGGCAGGCGGTGCGGCGGGCGCGGGCCGGTGCGCCGGGACGCGGATGACCCCAGCGGGCGGCGCGGCGGGCGCGGGGGTCACGTTAACGCTCACGTTCATGCTCATGTTGAGGTTGTAGGAGCCGAGCGAGCAGGCGGGGCCGTAGCCGCCGCCGTAGAGCCCGTAGTCGGGCTCGCCCGCCGCCCGGGCCGAGCCCGCGGGCTCGGGGCCACCGAGGATCTGGTCGATGCCGAAGCTGATGGGTTCGTGGGGGGGGGGGCCCTGGCCGCCGCCCTCCCGCGCCAGCGCCGCCGCCTCCATCGCCCGGCCGCGCTCAGAGCCGGCGGGGCGCGGGCATGGCCGGGGGGCGGCGGGGGGCGGGCGCGGGGGCGGCTGGTTCGGTGCGGGCCCGGCGGCGCTGGGGCAGGGTCCGGGGCAGGGTCCGGGTGCGGGGCATGGCCCGGGGGTGCGCGGCGGGCCCCGGCGGCGGCCGCTTTTCTGCCCCGCTCCATCTGGACCTGCCAAAATCCCGACAGCCCGCGCCCTGATTGGCGGCCGCGCCCCGTGATTGACAGCCCCGCGCCCCCCGGGGGCGGGGGCTCGCGCATCCCGGGGCCCCGCCCCGTCACCGGGGGCCCCCACACCCCCCCCACACACACACACACCCTCCCCGCCCTGCCCGGGCTCCCGCACCGGCTCCGGGGCGGACGGACGGACGGTCCCGTCGGGCCCCGAGCGCACGGCGCCCCGCCCGGTCGCGGGACGCCCCCCCGCCCCGGTTCCCCGCCGCCGGGGCAGCCGCCGGACATCCCCCGGCTCGCAGCAACGGAGGGGCGGCGCGGGGCCCACCGGAGCCGCCCCGATACCGAGCAGCCCCGTCGGAGGCTCCGGCGGCGTCGGGGCGCCCAGCCGAGCCCCCCCCCCGCCCCGTTTTCCCGGGCGGACGCGGCTGCGCGTCCCGGAGCGCACGGAGGGGTCCCCGGTGCCGTTATCCCGGGGCGCACGGACCGGCACCGCGCCCGCCGCTCCTGGGACGCGCCGAGCCCGCCCCCACCGGGGAGCGAACGGACCTCGAGTCCCCGGAACCGTCGCTCCCAGGACATGGACCCGGGGTCGGCCCCGATCCGCCTCTCCCGGACGGACCGCGGTTCCCCCGAGCCGCCGGTCCCGGTAGCAGGGACCCGCGCTCCCGGGAACGCGGATCCCGGTTCCCCCGACCCGCCGTTGCCGGCAGCACGGACCCCGGTTCCCAGGAACGCGCCGTTCCCGGGAGACCGACCCCCGCTGTGCCGACCCGCCGTTCCCGGGCCAGGGATCCCGTTTTCCACAGACCCGCCGTTCCCGGGTGAGGGATCCCGGTGCCCCCGACCCGCCGCTCCCGGCCACGGAGCCCGGACCGGCCCCGTCGGGACGCTCGTACCTGGCTCGCAGCAGCGGGCCCGGCCGCGGCCCCACCGACGGTCGGTAACGGCCAGCGGAGAGCGGCACGGCCGGGCCGGGCCTCCCAGCGACTATCGCGACAGCCGCGCCGCGAGCGGTGGGTCCAGCCCGTGGGGCGCGGCTGTGGGGCGGCCCCGCGGGTCGGTCCCGGCGGCTCCCGGGCTGGGGGGTCGCAGCTCGGGGCGGTGGGTCACGGCTCGGGGGCAGGGGGTGGGGAGGGGATGGGGGGGGCCGCCCGGCCACCCTGGCGCCACCGGTCTGGGGCAAATGATATTACCGGGGCCTGCGCCTGTAAATCACGGCGGCACCGGGAGCTGCAGCTGCCGCACCCGGGGGGCCCCGGGGACACCGGGCGGACCCGGGCTCAGCCGGACCCGACGCAGCATGGGGTGACGGTCCCGGCACCCCCAGCTCCTCCGGGGCGCGGGGCCGCGGCCACCCGGGGCACACACGGGCACACCCCCCCCCCCCGCCCCGGTCTGTCCCCACCAGGCCCCGGCTGGGCACACGTTGAGGGCGCATCCCCCCACCCCGTCCCCTGTGTCGCACCGCGGGTGGGGATCCCCGTGTGCCAGCACCGGGCCGGGCCGAACCCCGGGAGTTTCCCGATATTTCTTGCTCTCGGCCTGGCAGGTGCCGGCAGAACCGTGGCCGGTGCTCCCGCCGCGCGGCTGCGGCTTCACCACCCGGGGGGAGCCACCGGGGCCCCGCGGGGCGCAGCCGGCACCGGCACCGGGCTGTCCCGGGCCCCGCCGGCGCCTGCCCCGGCCCGGAGCGGCGGTGGGGAGGAAATGCCGGGCGCTGGGGGGAGGGAGGCGGCAGCAGGTTAATTAAACCTGGAGCAGGAGGCAGATGTTCGCCGTGCCCAGGGGCTGGAATGCTGCCGGTCCCGGGAGATGGATTGGGGGGCAGGTGACGGGCCGGGGGCGGCGCGGGCTCACACGGCGCCTGCCTGAGCCACGGTCCGCCCCGCGCCCACGGGGGTCTGACGGGGGGGCAACACCCCCCCCAGCCGGGGCCTCTCCGGGTGGGTGCTCGCCCCGACCCCCGCGCAGGGTGTGGGGGGGGACACAGACCCCAGCGCCGGGCACTCGCTCGGGAGGGACGGGAGGTCCCCGCAGCGGGGGGGGGGGGCTGGGGCCGGCCCCGCGGTTGGGGTCCCAGGGGAGCGCAGACCCCCGAGGGGTCGCGGGGAAGAGCTGAGGGTGCTCGGGGAGCTGGTGGGCCCCGTGACAGCTCTGGGTGCGGGAGGGGTCACCCGTCCAGGGCTCGCCCTGGCCCGACGGCCCCCCGCTGTCACCCCTCCTCGTGCCGCTGGCCCTGTGTCCCCCCAGGCCACCAGCAGCCGGGCCGAGGTCGTCTCCCCGTTCCTGCGCCCGAGATGGGGGGGTGCAGGGAGGGGTCCCCCCGGCTCTGCCCCCAGCGGCTGGGGACCCCCACACACCCGCACTGGGCAGGGGGGGGGGGGGGGCGCTTGGACCCCCCAGGACAAACCTGCTCCTCGTTTCTTGGCCACGGCGCACACCCTCGGGGTCCCTGGCGGGAGCCCCCCCCTGCCGCGCAGGGCTGGACCTGGGGGTCCCCGTGGGGCGCGTCCCCACGCTGCGGCGGGAGCGTGACCTGGGGCGGGGGGGGGGGGGGGGGGACGACGACACATGGCCGGAGGGGACATGGCACAAGGGGCCTTTACCCGGTGCCGGGTGGGAAATCAACCTCCGGCCACTGCGCCCCCCCCGCCACCCCGGGACCCCCCAGTCACCGTCACAGCCAAACTGGCAGGCAGGGGGGTGGGCACACCGGGCTCTGGCTGGTGCCCCCGTCCCCTGCGGGGATTCCTGCGGGCTCAGGTGCTGCTGCCGGGGCAGGAGGGATGGAAGCGGGTCCCTGCCCGCCCCCCCGCCCCGGCCCCGGCCCCGGCCCCGGCCCCGGCCCCGGCCAGCGCGCCGCAATTAAGCAGCGGGGGCCTGGACGGGCCCCACGTTACCACCGGCGAGATGCTGCCAAGCCGCCCGCTCCCGCCCGCTCCCCCCCGTAATCTCATTACCGCTGGACGTCCCCTTCTTCCTCCCGCTTCCCCCCAAACCCGCTGGCAAACTGTAGGGACAGTCAGCTCCTCTCTGGCTGCTGGGTTAATTCTGGGCTAATTAGATGAAGCCGGCCCAGATTGGATTACTTTAGCCTGCATTTGGTCCTCCAGTCCTTGGCTTGCAGCTCCCGGGGGAGCTGCTGGCGCCTCCTGCCTCAATCAGACACTTCTTAACCGCATGAAACACTCCCGGTGCCCCCCGGTGCCCCCCGCCCCGGGGTGGGCGCCGGCACCCGGCCGGGGTGTGCGGGGGGACGCGGGTGGCAGCCGGCGGGCACGGTCCCCTCCCCGCCCCACCGGGAGGGCCGGAACGCACCGCGCTGGCCTACCGGGCCCCTGAGGGCCGGACTGCGGGCTACCGGGCCCCCGACGGCCGGAGCGGCCCCGGCCGGGCGTCACAGTGACCGTCGGCGTCTGCGCGGTGTCCCCGGGGAGGGTCTGGGTGCAGCTGCGGGGTGACACCGGCCCCGAGCTGCGGGGGGGCCGCTCCCCGACGGGTGTGTGTCTGCAGTCCCCACACACACACACACGCCCCGAGGTGGGGGGCAGAGGAGCCGGGGGGCCGGGCAGCCCCCTGCCCCGGCGGGTGCTGGGAGCGCGGGCTGGGGAGCGGCGTGAGCCCCCCCCCGCCAAACCCGCCCGCCGTGCCCTGCTCCGGCAGCTCCTGGGGGCTGGAGGGGGAAACGGGAGGGGCTGGGGGGCCGCTGACTGGGGTGAGGGAGGCTGCAGCAGGGCAACCCCGAGGTGGGGGGGGGGGGCGCACCCTCCATGGCCAGCTCCGACATCACCGGGGCGGCAGCCGAGCCCCCGGCCCCAGGAGGGCGGGTGGGAGATGGAGTGGGGGGGCGGGACGGGGTGCTGGGGGGGCCGTGCATGGCCCCTGGGCCCCTTTGGCTGCCGGCAGGACGGGCAGCTCCAATGGAGTGGGGGCCACGGGGGCCGCGGACAGGCACAGCGGGACCCTCCGCAGCCTCCTTGGCAGAGCCGGGTGGCCCTCGGGGCGCCGGCACCCCCATCCCCGCCTGTCCCCCGAGGGCTGGCGCTGGCCGCGGAGCTGCCGGGGGGGTCCCGGGGAGGGGGTCCCGCCTGTCCCCACGGGCCGGGGTGCCAGTGGCCGCGGCGGTGGCTGCCGCGGGGCCGTTGACAGAAGCCGTCGCTCTGAACCTCGTTATCAAAGGCCGAGGGCAGGTAATTGGATTCCACAAATCCAATCAGGTGCATTAGGCAGGAGTTCAGTCCATAACCGCCCAGCCCCCCCGCCCGCCAGCACCGGCCCCGCCACGGGCCCACCAGCCCCCGAGCCCCCGCGGGGCCGGGACCCGGCGTGGGGGGGCCGGTGTGGGGCCGGGACAGCGGCCCCGGCTGTGGGGCCTCCCCCGCGGGGACACCAGGCCGGGATCCCGGCTCTGGCCGCCTCCGGGGAGCTGGGACCCCGGGGGGGGGAGTTGAGGCTCCGGGTTTGTCCCCCCCCCGGCCCCGCTCTGCCCAGCAGCTCCCCGCGGGCAGCCCCCTCCCTGGGCTCTGAGTCGCAGCCCCCACCTTGCCCTGGGAGGGGGGGGCCGGCACGCTGCTGCCCAGCACCCACTGCGGTCACGAGTGCGTCCGGTCTCGGCCCCAACCTCGTTCAGCCCCGACGGGGGGGGCCCGGCCGGGAAAGCCCCCGGCGGGCACTTACCAGAAGGAGCCGCCCAGGCCCCCGCGCAGCTCCGCAGCGGAAATGGAGCTGAATATTTGAGCAGGTCTCTGCTAAAAGCACCGGCCTGCCCAGCCCCGGAGCCTCTCTGAGGCCAGGGGGAGTGCCGGCGGCCGCCCAGGCATCAATTATTTACGGAGAGATGGAGCTGCGGGCCTGACGCGTGCCAGCCCGGCCAGCGTGGTCACAGGGAGCGCTGGCTGCCGGGCCCCGCGGCTCCCGTGCCCGGCACAGCTGGGGGGCACGGGTGGGCACCCCGCAGCCCCCCTTCACCCAGTGTGTGGGGGGCAGGAGCGGGGGCAGCACATGGCTGGGACACGTGTCCGTGCACAGTGCCAGTGCTCAGTGTGGTGCTGGTGCTGGTGCCAGTGGTCAGCACCGTGTGGTACTGGTCAATATGGTGTGGTGCTGGTGCTTGGTGTGGTGCCGGTGACTGGTGCCAGTGGTCAGCACAGTGCGGTGCTGGCCCTGCTGCGGTGCAGTGCTGGCAGTGAGCGATGCTGCTGTGCCCCAGGGCCGCGCTGCCCTGCCTGTGACCCCCGCGGCCCCCAGCCCCGCCGCCCCTCCCAGGAACTGCTCCTGGCAGGTACAAATGGGGCCGGGCCCTCCCCAGACGCGGGGGTCACCCCGGCCCCTGCCTCATTTCTCACCTCCCGGCGGGGACGGGCCGGAAGGGCCACAGGCTCCGGCCAGGCGAGTGGCGGGGGCTGCGGTCACCCCGGGGTGGGGGGCTGGTCCTGCCCACCTCTGCCCGCGGGTGCCCCGGCACTGGGGAGGGGGCCCGTGCAGCTCCCGGTGGGGTCCCCCCCGGGGTGTGGGGGCTGCAGGCGCTGGAGCCGGCCCCGGGCTGGCACGTGGGGACACGCTGGGGGACACTGGGCGCTCAGCCGTGCCGGCTGCACCGCGCAGGGCCAGGCTGAACCGCTCCAGACAGTCATGGGGGGCCGAGCCAGCCTGGCCAGCTGGACTGGGCCTTACTGGGCTGACTGGGACCTCGAGGAGCCGAGAGGACAGGGGCTGCGACACAGATGCTGCGACCAGGACCAGGAGGAGCCGAACTGACCGGGACTGGGACTGGGACTGGGACTAGGACCAGGAGGTGCTGAACTGACCGGGACCAGGACCGGGAGCAGGTTTGGGACCAAGACCGGGAGCAGGAGCAGCGGAGCCGGGGGCACAGCCACAGCAGCTGGTCGCTGTCCCTGGGGGGCTGGCGGTGCCGGTGCCACCTCACCTGCACGGGCCCCGCCGCCGCCGGTCCCCGCTGTACCGGGGGCGCCCCGGGCCCCCCCCCCCCGCTCTCTCCAGGGGCGTGGGGGTGGCGGCCCTGGCGCGGCCCCGATGGCACGGCCGGGCCCGAGCCCTCGGGGGGTCCCAAGGCGGCAGCAGCCCCCCCGCCCCCCGCGCTGCCCCGCCCGCCATCTCCCCAGGCGGCACTTGTTGCTCGGGATCGCAGCGATAATCGCGCCGTAACGAGCCGTTCCGGCCCCCGGCGGGTTCTGCTTCGCATTAGCGGGGCCGCTCCTTCCCCTCCAGAGCCCTGATCCAATCACCCGCCATTAGCGCGGCTCCAGCCGCCGGCGGGCAGCGCCGGAGAGGCCGCCCGCACGCCCCGCGCCCCCCCCGGACCCGCCCCGCAGCACCCCGGCTCCCCCCGACCTGCCCCGAGCACCCCGGCACCCCCCGGCTCCCCCCGCCCCGCCCGGCACGGGCAGCACCCACCCTGCACCCTGCCGAGCCGCTGCACCCCCCCAGCACAGCCCCGGCACCCCATTCCCTGAACCCCCGTCCCCCAGCCCAGACTCTTCCGTCTACCGCCCCCCGACACTGCGCCCCCCCCGCCCCCTCCGCTGCTGGGGGGCACCCGCCGGCCGTCTGTCCGTCCGCCCGGGACGGGGTGGCTGGGGGGGGGGGGGGGCACGGCCCCCAACGGCCGGCGGGGACCCCCAACCCCCCGAACGGCCCCCTCCTCCCCCCAGTACAGCGGGGCCAGCGCCACCCGCCCGCACCGGGGGGTGGAGGGGGTGGAACGGGACCCCCGGGGCAGCGGGGGGTGGAGGGGGTGGAACGGGACCCCCGGGGCAGCGGAGCCCACGGGCGCGCCCCCCCCCCCCGCCCTCAACCCGCGGGAGCCCCCCGCTCCCCCGCGGTGCTCTGCTGCCCTCTGCCGGTGGCCCGCGGCACCGCGCGGCGCCTCTGATTGGCGGCGGCTGCTGTCTGTCAAGAGCGCGCCCCCCGCTATTGGCCACCGGCGCGGGGGGGGGGCGGGGGCGGGGGTAAACGGACGGACGGGACACACCCGCCTCCAGAGCGGGTCCAGTCCGGGGGGGGCCGTGACCGGGGCCCGCGGGAGCCCCTCGGTCAAGGCCGGGCCGATCCCGCCCAGCGCCCCGCCCGGGGGTCAGGGGTCAGCAACGGGGTCATCGCGGGGGTCAAGGTCAGCGCCGCGCGGCCGCGCTCCCGCCGCGCCCAGCAGGGGGCAGCCACGCTCCGCGCCGCCCGGCCGTTCCCGGCATGCCCTGCGGCGCGCGGGGCACGCCGGGAGCTGTAGGCACGGCGCGGGCGGCGGCGGCCCCGCCCCGAACCCGGAAGTGAGCGGGGAGGCGGAGGAGGTTCTAAGATGGCGTCGCCTCCTCAGGGGGGCCCGATGGCGATCGCCATGCGGCTGCGGAACCAGCTCCAGGCCGTCTACAAGATGGACCCGCTCCGGAACGAGGCGAGCGGCGGCGGGCGGCAGCGGGCGGCGGCCCCGGGGCCGGCGCATGCGTGGGCGGAAGGGGCCGCCGCGCCTCCGCTCGGGGGGCGCCGGGGCCGCGCAGGCGCCGTGCGGCCGCTCCGCGCATGCGCCGGGGCCGCCCACGCCGCGGGGGGCGGGGCCGCGGGGGGATAAGGGGCGGGGTCAGCGGGAGGGGGCGGGGCCAGGTGTGGGGCGAGGCGCAGGTGGGGGCGGGGCACCGGGGATGGGCGGGGCCTGGGCTGGGGCGGGACAGGGGGGGTAAGCCGGGGGGGGAGGATTTTATGGGGAGGTTTGGGGGGGCTCTGTGGGCCCCGCAGCGGGCCCGGCCCTGCCCTGCCCTGCCCTGCCCTGCCCCCCCAACCCCGTCACGGTGGCAGCTCCCCTCGGGCCCCGAGGCCGGGCTGCGGGATGGCTTGTGTGGCTGCTGCCCCAAGAGCCAGGTGGCCTTGCCTTGCCCTGGGGGGTCCCTCCACCCGCGCTGCGGGTGATTTACCCCCCCCAGCCCCGTGTGTCCCCCCCGGGGAGCTGCCCCAGTGTCCTGGGGCTCTGCGGAGGGTGGGAGCGGCTCAGGGCGCCCCCGCAGGGTGCCAGCCCCGGGGTGGGGCCGGGTGACAGTCCCGCGTTCCCGCAGGAGGAGGTGAAGGTGAAGATGAAGGAGCTGAACGAGCACATCGTGTGCTGCCTGTGCGCCGGCTACTTCATCGACGCCACCACCATCACCGAGTGCCTGCACACGTGTGAGTCCCCGCACGGCTCTGGCGGGGCACAGTCCCCCATCCTCCCCATCCTCCTCTTCCTCCCGAGCCTCCCCTGCCCGCTGGCGCGTCCGGCGCTGCCCTGGGACGTGCCAACACCGAGTGTCTGGGGGTGTGAGGCCGTGCCACAGCCCCAGCCCCCCTGACACCCCCTCCCTCTACCCGCAGTCTGCAAGAGCTGCATCGTCAAGTACCTGCAGACCAGCAAGTACTGCCCCATGTGCAACACCAAGATCCACGAGACGCAGCCGCTGCTCAATCTCAAGCTGGACCGTGTCATGCAGGACATTGTCTACAAGCTGGTGCCCGGCCTGCAGGAGAGTGAGTGTCCAGGGAGGGCGGGGGGGCACGATCTGGCATCTGGCAGAGCGACGCAGGGAAAGGCACAGGGACAAACTGGACGCTGTCAGGGGGAATGTTACTGGGTGCGGGAGAGTGTCGGGGTCTTCAGGATGCGGCTGTTAGAGCCAGGCAGGGAGGAGGGGGCGGGGGGGGGTCATGTTATGGTGTGAAACTGGTTGTAGAGCGAGGGAGAAGGTGGGACAAAGGGTCCCCTCTTGCAGAGGTGGGTGTTGGGGGGCTGCGGGGCCCACAAAGCACAGGAGGGCTGCTCGGGGATGGGGAGCAGAGTGAGGGGGGGGCTCGGTGCTGGCTTTGAGGGGTTCAGGTGCGGGGACCCCCAGGAAGGGGGGAATGGCCACAACTCCCCGGGGCTGGGCCACTGTGCTCAGGGACCGGCTGCAGGGAGGGGGGAGCTTCGTCCTGGGGGTCCTGAACCGTTTCAGCTCCCTGCTCGGCGCAGCAGGGCCGGGAGCGCCACGAGCAGCGTCCCTGGGGCCAGGCGCTGAGTGACGGCGCGACGAACCGGCGGGTCGGTGGTGGTGAATGCAAAGCAGCGGGCGGGGGGGCGGCTCCCCCCTCCCCTCTGCCGCCGGCGCAGCGGTGGGCTCGAGATTAGCCACTGTCACTCAGGACGGGGATGGGGACGGCGCTGTGGAAATGTCAGTGCTGCCGCCGAGGGGGGGCACAGCCGAGGCGCAGCGTGGGCCCGGGAGAGAGGGAAAGTGGGGAAAGGTGCAAGGGATGGGGATGGGGATGGGGACAGGGACCCCCTGGCCCTTGGCGGGGACCCTCGGGGACACGGAGGAGGCAAACGGGCAAGGAGGGTCTGGGCTTCTGGTGGCACAAAGCCGCTGTCGCTCGGCTGTGCTGCCAGGCCGAGGGCAGCCCGGGAACCCCCCCAACCTCCAGGGACTGTGGGGGTGGCAGCCGCGATGGGCCGGGGGGGCCGCAGGGGTGTCCCTGAGCAGTGCTGGCTTCTCGCCTGCAGGTGAAGAGAAGAGGATTCGGGAATTCTACCAGTCCCGCGGCCTCGACCGGGTGACGCAGCCCAGCAGCGAGGGTGGGCATGCTCGGGGGGGGGCAGCCGGCGGCAGGGGTGGGGGTCTGGCTGTGGCATCCCAGGGAGCCGTCGGGGGCCGTGGGGCAGTGCCGGCGTGGCGGAGGGGGGCTGACTGCTGCCCCCTCCCCGCGTCTCCTCAGACACGGTTGGGGGTGACCCCATGGGGCTCCCCTACAGCACCTTCGATCACTCCCGCGCCCACTATTTCCGCTACGACGAGCACGTCTCGCTCTGTCTGGAGAAGCAGAGGTGGGTGCTGCCGGCGCGCTGGGGAAAAGGGGGGGGCCCGGGGGTGCCACTGGGCTCTTGCCGCCCCAGCTCTGTGTCCTGTCCCCCCCAACTCTGTTAACCGGTGCCGGGGTGGCTCCTGCTGCTGCGGCTCAGCTGCCAGTGCCAGCTCCGTGCCGGGGGTACGGCGGGGGGGTACGGCCGGCGGCCCCCCAGCCCCGGAGCTGTCAGGCTGCCCCTTTTCTTCCCTCCGCAGCTCCAGCAAGGACAAGGGCAAGGCCGTGCTGCAGGTGAGCGGGGGCCCCTGCGCCCATCCCCCCCTCCCCTGGTTTACCGGGCCCTGAGCCCCGAGTTCTGCCCAGACCCGTCCCCGCAGCCCCTGCTCGGGGCTCGGCGCATGGGGTCCCAGGCGGGGGTGGGCAGAGGGGAACCGGGGCACCCGCACGCCCCCCCGTGACCCCCCCACCCTGCCCTTCGCAGCAGAAGTACGTGAGATGCTCCGTGCGGGCGCAGATCCGGCACCTGCGGAGGGTCCTGTGCCACCGCCTGGGGCTGCCGCTGCAGCACGTGAGTGGGGGGAGCCCGGCGGGGGTCTCAAGGCAAGGGGGGGATTTTGTGGGTTTTTTGTGTGTCCCCCCCACCCCGACACGGCCTCCCGCTGCATAGGTGCAGATCCTGTTCAACAACGAGGCCCTCCCCGACCACATGACGATGAAGCAGCTCTGGCTCTCGCGCTGGTTTGGCAAGGTGGGTGTCCCCCACACCCCCCATGGCCCTCCCCGGGGATTGGCCTCCCGGGGACCCCATCCTGGCTCGGGGTACGGTGGGGGGGGGTGCCAGTGACCCTGACCCTGCCCCTCCTTGCCTTGCAGCCTGCGCCCCTCCTGCTGCACTACAGCATCAAGGACAAGAGGAGGTAGGGGCTGGGGGCGGGCGCTGCCCCCCCGGAGCACAGCCCTGCTCCCCCCTGCCCCCCCCCCGCTCCCCCTAACTTAATACTTCTCCCGCTCGAGTTTATTTTTTGAATAAAACTAAAAAATCCCCCACGGGTCCTTCCTCCATCCTGGGGGAGTGGGGCTGGGACTGGGGGGAGCCCTGCTGAGCCCCACCCTCACCGCCAGCACCTCCAGAAATGGGGGGAGCAGCGCCCCCCCCACAGGGCTGCTGCCGTGGGGGGGTGCAGAGCTGGGGGGGGCATGTTGGGGTGTGGGGGGATGCTGGGGGGATGCAGCAACGGGGGGGGGCGGTGAGGGGCTGAGCTGTGGGGGGGTGCAGCCCCCTCCCCTCCCCCTGTTCCTCCGCAGTGCTGGTGCGGGGGGGCGCAGCCCCTCGCCCCAGCGCAGTTGTGCGGGTGCTCGGCAGATTAATCACCGTCACGGCTGCCTGGCGCACGTCCCGGCCCCCCCCCGCCGCCCCCGGTGCCAGAATCCCGATGAGGAGCGATGGGGAAATAACACGCCTGTCGCCTCGGCGCAGGCTGCGCCCCCCCGCCGCCCGCGCATAATGAGCCGTAATAAAGTCATGGGCCCTTTGATTGCCTGAGCGGGGCGGCGGCGGCGGGGGGGGGACACGATGGGGAGGGCCCCCCCTCTCTGCTCCCCAGCGCTTGCCTAATTAGCCCGCTATTGTGGGGACAATATCGCAGCCATCTGGGCCGCTGCCGGAGCGCGGCGGGGTCGGGCGTGCGACAGCCCCGGGACCAGCTGCCGGTGCGGGGGGCGGCTGGGGGGGGTCCCGCGGTGTGGGGGTGTCATTCCAGTCCCCCCCAGCCCTGGTGCGGGGCTGGGACACGCTCCCCGGGCGCTGCGAACACGATCCGGCGGCTGCTCCCCCTATTCCTGGCGGAGGAACAGGTGCCGGTCCCGGCCCTCACGGGAAAGCGACTCCAGGGGGGCCCCGGCCACTGCGCGGGGCACCGGGTACCCTCGTTGGGGTGGCCCAGAGCGGGGTGGGACGTGCCAGGGACCCCCAGCCCCGCTGTGGCCCCCCCACCTTCCCGGTGATGGCCGTGCCAGGGGGCTCACCATGACCGGCAGCCCCTCTGCTCCCCCTGAGCCACCTCGACCTCAGTGGACGTGGCGTGGACCCCCCCCCGTGCCCAACCCCGCACCCGCCGGGGGACACGGGCCGTGGCCCGTCCGTCACCCCCAGCTCCGCACCGCGGCTGACCCCGCGCCCGGGACCCCGCCAGCCGCCGCCAGGGGATCCGGTTACCGGCCCCTCTCCCCGGCCCAGCTGTCGGCCATCCCTCACGCGGGGGCGGCCGCGGCCCCCCCGCACCCGCAGCCCCGGCTGAGGACGTGGTGAGAGGCCGGGGGTCGGCGGGATGGGGGGGGCTGTGCCGCACGGCCTGCGACCGGGATCCGCCTCCGGCCGGGGCTCCCCAGTGAGGGGGGGGCGCTGGGACCCCCACAACCACCCCGGGCTCCGCACCCCCTCCCCAACACCCACCGGAGTCTGCTGGGGTGGGGGTGCGGGATGGGGGTGCCAAGGACCAAGGTGGGGGGAGCGGGGGGTGCAGCGTGGCCGTGGGAGCGGACGGACGGACGGACGGACGGGTGGACGGATGGATGGATGGATGGACAGACGGCGGGACTGCGGCGAGGCGGGGGCCGGCCCCGTGTCTTTCAGCAGCGGCTCTGGCAGCCGGTTACAGACGACAGAGCAGGAAGCGGGAGCAGGGCCGGGAGCCCCCCCGCGCCCCCCCCAGCCCCGCGCCCCCTCACTTATCAGCGCCGGCCGCGGGGGAGCCTAATTCAAACCAACTGCGGGGCTGACGTTGGTAAATGAGCCCCCGCCGGGACGGGAGTGGGGGCTGGCGCAGGGGTCGGTGCCAGCAGCCCCCCGCCCGCAGCCTGGCCCCATCGCTGGCCTGGGCCTGCACCCTGCCCCCCTCCATGGGGGAATCGGGGGGTTCGGGGAAGTCTGGAAGGGGCCAGGGAGAGCCTGGGGGGGCAAGGGGAGCCCCAGGGAGCCGTGGAGAGGGGGGGGTCACAGGATGACCCCAGCAGGGGGGGGATGCAGGGTGAGCCCAGGGGGCGTGGAGGGACCCCGGGGGTGCCGGATGGTCTCGGGGGTGCGGGGAGCCCCCGGTCCCCCCCCGCTGCGGGGGGGGGGGCAGCGGGCAGGGACAGGTGCTGGGTTGGGGTCCCGCACCCCTGGCCCGGCCGCGGGGGCCGGCTGCGAGCCACGGTCACGCCGGTTAGCGCGGGGCGAAGGCACTTTGATATCCCGCTGCCCCCCCCCACCGCCCCGTCATGCTACGAGGGGGCTAATGGCCCCCGGCTCCAGCCCGGCAGAGAGGGAAACCTGAGCCCCCCGCTCCCCCCAGCCCTAACCCGGGGGGCAGCGGGGAGGACCTGGGCAGGGCCCAGTCACAGTGCGACTCCCCACAGCTGGGGGGGACAGGACCCCCAGGAGCTCCTGGGCCACACGGGGACCCCCGGGCTCCCACTCCCCTGCCACCGCATCCCCAAACTGAACGTGGTGGCACCCCCAGCCCGAAGGGTCCCTGCACCACGGTGAGCCAGGGCGGGGGGCACGGCACGGCCTGGGAAATGGCATCACCACCCATCCCTCCCCCAAGCCCCCCATCCTGCTGCCCCGCTCCTGCCCCACAGCTGGGGGCTCATCCCCCCCTTGTCCTGCTGCCCCTTGGGGTGGGTGATGGGTGGACAGTGGGTGCTGGGGAGCTGGTGCCCACGGGGTGAATCCCGACCCCTCCAAAGGCCTCGTTGCCACCTGGCCGCTCGATGACTGCTCACCTCGGGGGTCCCGGCTCATCCCCCTGCCCCATCCCACGGGCAGGCACAGAGGCCAGACCCTCCCTGGTGCTGCCGGGACAGACGGTGTGTGGCACCGGCCATGGCATGGGCGAGCAGGGCCGCGGGGCGGTGCTGAGCACCCCCGGCTGCGCTGTCCCCGCCACGCTCCGGCGGCACCGTCTCCTGCGCCGGCTCCTGACAGAGACAAATGAGCTGCCCGCGCCTGCCACCGCCTTCACACCCCATTGCCGGGGCGAGCGGGGCCATGCCCGGGGACCCGGCGCGTGGGGCTGGCCCCGTGACACCCCCCCGTGCATCCCGGGACGGACCCCCGTGTCACCGCACCCTCCCAGCTCCGGCTGGGGCCCTGCTGGCGTGGCAGCACCGCGCTGCTGGGCCGCACCACGGGGTCCTGCTCGCTGCCAACCCGCGGCACAGCGGGAGCTGCCGGCGCTGCGCCGCGGGGCGCGGGATAGATGGGCACCATGGGAGCGCGTGTGCCGGGGCCCGGCCGACACCGTCCTGTGCCCCGACCCCCCTCCCACGCCGCAGCCCACCCTGGGGGCACCCACCAGGCCTGTCGGGGCACGCGGCCGTCCCTGCCAGGCACCCCGGCGACCGCCGGCGCGCGGCACGGGCGCGTTGGCATATGGCTGTCATGGTGGGAATGAGCTGTCATGTCGGCGCGGGGAAATTACCCCGTAACGAGGCGCGCTGGAGATTAGGCTAATGAGAAAATCAAAACACAATTTAATTCCTGTCACCGCCTGATCGTCTTTAAACGACGCCGTGCGGTTCTGACGGGCCAGCATGCTGTGCCCACGCGCCCTCCAGCACCGTGCCGGCACCGACCGGGCCCCACGCGGCAGCAGCAGGACCGGGGGCGGGTGGGACGCCAGCGCCCGGCTTCCTGCCGGCTTCCCGCGGATGTGGGCACCGGCGCTGGCACCGGGATGCCCGGGCAGCGTGGGAACGTGGGGCGGAGTGGGGGGGGACCTTCCTGCGGACGGGGGAGGGCCGCGGCGGGTCCAGCCCAGCTCCTGGGGGACGCCACCGCAGGGGCTGAGGGAAGTGACCCCTTCACCACCCGGTGCCCCCCAGCCCCCAGGACTCCGACATCCCCTGCAGCCGTGCTGTGTGTGGTCCCAGTGAGAGCTCAGAGCCCCCCAGGCCAGTAATGAGAGCAGCCGTGGCACCCGCCCTGGCTCACGGTGCTGGGTGGTGACAGGGTGGGTGCCCCCGGCAAACGGGGCGCCGGGGCTGCGTCCCTCCAGCCCGTCTCAAGGCGTGGGCACGCGGCGGGGCCGTGGGAGCGGGGCGGGAGGGCACCCCCTCACCTTTCCCGGTTTATCTTGGACGCCGGTGTTTCCTCCGGCCCTTTGTCTGCGAGGCTGCGACCGCCCGCACCCCCCCCGGCCTTCCTGCGTGCCGCCGGGCCCGGCGACGGGGGATGCACGGGGCGCTCGCGCCACGGGACCACCGCCCCGGCACACCCTGCTGGGCTGGGACCGCAGAGGAGGAGGAGGAGAAGGAGGAGGAGGAGGAAGAAGAGGCTCGACGCCGGCAGCCCCGCCACCATCCCCGTGCACGCACCGCCTGCGCACACGGGATGCACACGTGGGGTGCAGGTGTGGGTGCTCGCCGGTGGGCTGCCAGCCAGGTCCCCGGGGCCAGGCCGGCACGGGCGCCACGGTGCGTGTGCCATGGTGCGGGTGCCACACTGTGGGTGCCACACCGTGGGTGCCATGGGCGCTGCGGTGCGGTGCTCGCCAGCCCCACCATTGTTGCGGCCGCAGCCCTGTGCAGCCTTTGAAGTCGGGCGACTTCCTGCCCCGGTTTTATGGCCCGATCTGTCTGCGCCGCGCGCTTCCCCCGGCCATAAATCACTCTGCGCTGGGAGGCTCGGGGGAGCGCAGCGCGGTCGGCCGCATGCCCACGGCCCCGGCCCTGGCGGGGGGCACCAGCCGAACCCACGTTCTCCTGGGACGCGCCCGGGGCAGAAGGGCCCCGGTCTGAGCCCCGCGGTGCTGTCAGGCCGGCACAGGGACCCACACTGCGGGACGGTGGCCAGTCCCGTGGCTCCAACCAGCCACATTTCACCCTCAGCAAAAGCGCCGTGGGCACGGGCAGGCAGCTGCCCTGGACCCACCCCCCCCCCAGGACACCCCCTCTTCCCCGGAGGGACCCAGGGCTCCCACCTCCCTTGGCCCCACTTGTGCTCCCGTCCGTGGCGCTGGGCACCCCTCGTGCCGGCACCCTTCCCCGGTGCCACGGGGACAGACAACACCAGCCGGCCCCTTCCCCGTGGCCCTGCCGGACCCCCTGCTCCCCTCTGACCCCCCCGGCAGTAAAACAGGCCGCGGTTTAACGGGCGAGACCCAGGGTCAGGCTTTTAGGGCAAATCACGGTGCGATTGGAAATACCGGCGGAGGGCGCGGGCTCGGCCTGGCCTGGTGCCCCGCGCGGTGCTGCCCGTGCCAGGGCTGCCGGAGGGTCCCTGCTGCCCCGGGCCCTGCCTGGCCGCCCCCATCACTCGGAGGCTTCCGGCTGGGCTCAGCGCCGGTTACCTTCGCTATTCAGAGCATTTCCTGGGTTTTATTGTCTTCCCCTCCTTGTCCCACCTTCCTCGCAGGAAGCCCTCGGTCCCGGCGGAGCTGGCGGCTCCGTGCCCAGCAGGACGGTGCTCCCGCCGCTCTCCGCCGCACCACGACCAGTGCCCCGGCATTCCCGCTCCCGGTGGGACAAGGCGCTGGGATCATGCCCACACCCCCCCCAGTGAGGGGGTCCCGGCTGCCCCATGCGCACACAGGGCTGAGCCCCTGCCGCGGCCGTGCTGCCATCGATGCCCCCCCCCAGGGTGCTGGTGTCAGGGCGTGCTGGGACCCGGCAGCACCCAAGCACCCCTTCCCCATCCGGCCGCGGCTCTGCCAGGCTGAGGGGGGGGGGGCAGCAAGCCCCATGTACAGCCCCCCCGTTAACACAGCCCCTTGCCCAGGGCTGCCCCACGGCTCTGGGCACCCCCTGCTCCCCCCCAGCCAGGGCAGGGGGTCCCGCTGCCCCCCCCCCGGGGTGCACTCGGGGAGGGCTGGGGGTGCGAGCCAGGGTCCCACAGTGGGGACGGAGGCTGGTGGGGCATCTCCAGAGCCCCATTCCCAGCGGTTGGGGGCGGGGGGTCTCATTTTGCCGCGTCTGCCACCCGCCCAGTCCCACTCTCCCTAAATCAATTCGGTGGGTTATTGAAACGCCGCGTCTCCGTCTGGCGGCTAATTGCATGTGATCCCCTCACGCGGGCGGCGCGGGCCCCCCTCTCGCTCCGCAATTACGCAGCGCCCGCGCCCGCCGCGGTGCAGGGCTGGTGGGGCAGGGAGGGTCCCCGGCACGGTGGAGGGGGGCTCCGGGGTGAACCGGGGGGCAGCTCCATCCCCGCTCCCATCCCCTGCTCCCGCTCCTGTGCCGGGCCTTGCCCCATCACCCCAGCCTGCGCCTGGCCGGACCCCACCACGCCCCGCGGGGCCTCGGGCGGCGAATACCAAAGGGCACCCGGGAAGATTAATCGTGGGGCCGGGGGCTGGGCTGGCCGGTAACCGGATCACCCCGCCGGGAGCAGGAATGCGGCGCTGCCGCAATGACCCCACTGCGGCCCGGCGACGGCCCCGCCACGTGGGGGTCACCCCCGACCACCGCAGCCACCGTGGCCCACACAGCCAGGGGGACTCCCCCGCAGGGACATGTCCCGGGACACACGGGGTGGGGGGGCTGCAGGGTCCCCAGTGTCCCCGTGCCAGGAGTGACACCGTCACTGGAGTCCCCATTCCCGAATGGGCGCCATCCCTTCTCCACACAGCAAGAGGGGCACCATCCCCAGAGGCACCCCCCAAATCCTTCCACCCCCCCTCACTGCCCCAGGGGCTCCGTCATCCTCCCCACACCCCAGCCTGGGGGGCAGTGGCCCCCCCAGCCCCCCGCCAGCCCACAGGACAGGGGACACTGTGTGAGGGCTGATGCTGGTGGGCAGGAGGGCCTGATCCTGTGCCAGCACGTGGCACAACTGGTCCCCACCTCTGTGCCAGGCCGTGGGGGCCATGGGGGCCATGGGGGCTGTGGGGCGGCCGGCACAGCACAGCTGTCGGGTCTAGAGTTACGGTGGCGGCTGGGGGCAGAGAGCGGGGCCCAGGGAGGGACGGGGTCCCCACGGTGGGGTCCCGCCCCGAGGGTCCCGCGGGGGTGCAGGGCCGGACCCCGGCTGGGCAGGGAGGATGCAGGACAGACCGGGGCTAAGAATAGAGCCAGGCCGGGAGGAGGAGGAAGGATGGGGCTTCCTTTGCGACAGCTCTTCCTCCCGCCCAGCTCTGCCACGCGGCACGGCGTGGCACGGCCCTTGCATCCCCCCTGCCAGGACAGCGGGGTCCCCCAGGCCCCGGGGCACGCAGGACCCCCCACGCCTGCACCGGTGAAGGACCCGGGCGCACACGCCGGTGGCAGTGCCCACACACGTGTACACCCCCCCCATCCCACCTGCCCACACGGGCACAAGCAGGAGGGCACAGGCGTCGGGACCCCCCCCCCGCACCCCCGGCACGCTGCACCCCCGGGGCTGTGGGACCCCCCCGGTGCCATTCGCTCCCCCCCTGCGACAGCGATCGGCGGCGGCCTCGGCAGCTCCGTGCCCGCTGCCCGCACGGCTGCCGCCGCCCCGGCCCCCCCCCGCCGCCGCGTTTCGTTGCACACTTCTTTTTAATTAACCTCTGGGCGGCGCGGCCCGGCTGCCTCGCCGGGGTTAATGATACCGGTGACCCGCCGCGGCCCATCGATCCCCCCAGCCCTGCGTGCTCGACGGACGATGGACGGCTCGCCCCCCCCCAGCGTCCTGTGGGATGAGGCGTGTGTGTCCCCCCCCACAGCCAGTGGGACCCCGGGGTGCCCCACCCTGCTGCAGCCTGGTGAGGTGCCAGGCTGGAGCCCCCAGCCCTCCCCAGCAGCGTCCCCGTGCCCACCCAGCCCCACGGCTCGGGGCAGGGCCATGGCATTGCAGGGGGCTGTGGGGCACCAGGATGGCCGTGGGGCACCGGGAGGGCTGTGGGGCACACTGGGGGGTGTCCGCGCACTCCGGGCAGCGCAGGGGGTGGTAACACGTGGGGCTGGAGCCAGGAGCGAGCCCCCACTTCAGCCACCCTCAGAGTACCCAGCGCATCCCCAGCCTGGTCCTGCATGGCCGTGGGTGCCCGTCTCCAGGGTGCATCCCCCCTGGTGCCGCGTCCCCCCACCCCTTGGGCCGTTGGGGACCCCCTCCCACCGTGCCGGGCCCCTGCCGCAGCCGCCCCAGCCCTGCTTCTCGCTCAGGTGCACCCTGTCAGCGTGCGAAGCTTTAATCCGGCGCGGGGTCGTTCATCTTGGGCGCGGGGCCGGGCTGTCAGCGGCTCAGACGAGCCATTTCCTCACCGCGCTGCCCGGCGTGGGCCGAGCCGAGCCCCCCGCGCTCGCGCCATAATTAAATCCGCATGGCCGTGTCGCCGCACCGGCCGCCCCGCGCCCCCCAGCCCCGGGAGGTGCCCGCTCCCCACAGCATCTGGGTCCCACCGAGGGGTCCTGGTGCCGTGGGACATGTGGGGGGGACAGGGGCACCCCTCGGGCCCGGGATGGAGCTCCCCGCCCCGCGCAGCCCCTGCCCCAGCTGCCCCATCCTGGCTATTTGCGGCGCAGGGAAGGAAGCGGTGGCGCTGAGCCGGTGCTGCCTGCCCGCTTCCTGCCCCCCCGTCACAAACAGCCCCCTGGCCTTCGCGGGCAGCGGGCACATGGCCCCACACAATGGCTCTGCCCCACGGCGCGACGGGTTTCCCACGACCCACCGCCCCAGCATGCTCCCCCCCGCAGCCCCTCTGTCCCGGCCGGCACAGCCACGAGCCCCCAGATCGACACCAGGGGGGACCCAGACCCCCGCGGGGGTCCCAGTGTGGGGCCACGCAGCACAGGCCCCTCGCCAGCGGGTCCCCACCTCCTGCCCCATGGCTCGGTGGGGATGGGGCTGCCCCGTCAGCCCTGGGGAGGGGACAGGACCGTCCCCACCAGCCCTGCCGTGCCGGGGTCAGGGGGCGCGGGCGGGCGACAGCCCGGCAGGGGGGCAGCGGCGTTTGCTCCAGCCGGAGGCTTTGAAATGCAAACCCCCCCCAGCCCATTTGGCTGGAGTTTGGCCCAAGGCCCATATGGAGGCGTGGAGCGGGGAGGGGGTCCGGGGTGGGGGGCAGCAGCAGCTGGGCCGGGGCCTGTGGGAGCTCCTGACCCCAGCACGGCACTGGGTGGGGGTCCCCACAGCATCCTCCCGCATCCTGGGTGCCCCCCCCGGGCCGTGGCCGGCTCCTGCCCCCAGCCCAGCTGGTTCTGGGCGCTGGCACGTGTGTCTCCATGTGTGTGCGTGTACCTGCACACACGTGTGCTCCACAAACACCTCTGTGCACGTCTGCACACACCTGCACACGCCTGTGCCCGCTGGGGAGCTGCGGGGTGGGTGGTTGTGCACACGTGGACACGCCCCGCACACGAGCGTGCGCACGGGCTGCGCCTGCACCAGCACACGCGGGTGGGAGCAGCCGTGGGCCCCACATGTGGTGTGTCCCCAGCCCCGCCGCCACCCCGGTGCTCCTGGGGGGCACGAGCCCCTGACACCACTCGCCCCAGGCCATCCCCATCCCCGTCCCCGCCGCCGCTGCCCTCCGCGCTCGCTGCGCAATGAAGCCACGGTCAGCCCCGTGCTCGCGCACACGGCGAGGTCGGCGCGTGTTAATGAATAGATCATTTGCCAACAGCCCCTGGGGGGGTCCCTGGCATCCCCCCGGCTCCCGGCACATTAATCCCCGTTTACCGGGGCGAGGTGTAATCCCATTAGTCGTGGCTTCGCCTGCGGCCCCCGGCCCCGTGAGCGGGGTCAGGATTTATTGCCAATAATTGGCCGGGTCTCCTCCCCCGGCACGGGGTGCGGCGCTGCCGGCGGCTCCCCCGGTGATGCCCCACTTGCCTCCGCTACTGACGGTTTAATTTTGCACCGAGCTATTCCCTTATTAAAGGAAAATTCATTTGCAAGCAATTTCCATGTGCGAACTGCTCTGCAGCTACAGCTCCGGTGCGGGGCTGGGAGCGCCCCTAATCGAGTTACCGCCAGGCGCTTCGGCGCGGAGCCACGTTATTGAAATGGATCCGATAAATAATAGATCAGGGGCAGCGCGCGGTGCTGGGGCGTAAGCGTATTAGCGGGCTGAGCCGCCGCCTCCCGCCCCTAATCGCGTTACTCTGGCACGGCGCGGGCACCCCAGCGTGGCGCGGGGGGCGTCCCGGCTGCCGGCTGCCCCCCTCCGTGTCCCAGCATGGGTGCCTGGAGCTGCCGGTGCCCCTCACACCCTCACACGCAGCCTCACACGTGCACACGTGCGATGAGGGGCGCAGAGCCCGGCATGGCTGCCGCAGGGGGCTGGGGGGCAGCTGGGAGCCGGGGGACCTGAGCCCTGGGGACCCAAACCCAGTGGGCGGAGCTGTGGGAGCCGAGGGGGGCTGGCGGCGCCCCGGGGTGCCCCCAGTTCCATGCAGGCCGCTGTGCTGTCGCCGTCCCCATCCGGCTGCGGGCGCCCGGCCAGCGCAGGGCGCTCTGCTCCGCTTGCAGAAGCTCCGAGGTTCCTGCAAAAATTTCAGAGGTCTCATTTATGTTTTCCACCCTGTGTCCCGCTTTGGGGGTGAAAAGCGTTTCCTGTCCCGAGTTCCCGGCAGCTGGAGCTGACGCATCCCCCACCCGGCGACGAGCTGGGGGGCCGAGGCTCTCACCCTGCGCTGGGGCTGGGGGCTGGGGGGGGCGGGTCTGCTGCAGGGGTGGGGAGTGCTGCTGTGACCCTGTGTCCCTGCCGCTGCTGCCGGGGGCTCAGCACTGCCCGGGGGCCGGGCAGGATCTGTCCTCCTCATCCCCCCCCAGCAGCACCTCACCAGGCACAGCTCATGGGGCAAAAGTGTGGGGTCAAGGGAGAAGGAGGTGCCGGCGCTGCCCCCCAGGAGCATCCCTGGGGTGGGGGATTCACCCCCGTGGGGGCCGGGGGCTCCTGTCCGGTGCCCTTGTGCCGCGCGGTGCTGCCGGAGGGGACTGCGGCTCACCAGGGCCCAGCTGGGCCCGGCTCCACCGGCAGCTGAGGCAGGAGCAGGGACCGGGGCTCATCTGCACCCCGGACCGTCGTGTCCCCCCGGGGAAGCGTCGGGACCCAGCGGCACGTGCAGCAGCGGCAGCTCCACCGTCTCCCCGCGCCGCGTCGCCGCCGGAGAGGACAAAAAGCCGCGTGCGAGGCGGCCGCCGCCGCGTCAGCAGGCGAAGGGCCCGTCCGGCAACACCACGCCGGCGCTTCCCGGGAGCCGCCTGCACCCCTCTCCCGAATCGTTTCGATCCCAGGCTGCTCCACGCCCCCCCCCACCCCCACCCCCCCCACCCCACTCCCCCCGCGCCGCTCCAGCGTTTAATTGCTCCGGCTGCTGGGAAATTTCAAGGTTGAATTTGTCTAACTCCGATTTCCAGCCGGGGGATCGCGTTCTGCTTTTGTCAGCAAGATTGGAAACACACCCCCCCCTTCCCCACCACCCCCCCCCTTCCCCAAACCCCTCCGGCACCGGCACTGCCGGGTCCCCCTGCACCTGCTCCCCCAGCCCGGTTTTCCCGCTGCCCCCCCACCCCTCCCGCAGGTTCATTTTCTCTCATTACCGCCGTGACCCCTGTGCCCTCCGCACCGTCACCGCGTGTGTGTGTGTGTGTGTGTGTCCCGGCCTGGAGCATCCACAGGGGCACTGGGCGGGATCGGGACCGGGGGACGCCGAATCGCCCAGGGGCGATTCGGCGTCCCCCGGTCTCTATCCCGCCGGAGGATACGGACCCGGTGTCGGCAGCCGGGGCTCACCTGCGTGTGCGGCGTCCCCGGGATTTTTACGAGCCGTCGGATCCCGGAGCTATTTGTACCAGGGAGGGCAGTGGCGGGGGGGGGGGGGCTGGAGAGGGGGGGGGGGGATTTATGGCCAGGCCGCGCTCTGAAACCCAAAACCCACCCGAAGCGGCCTAATCACTCCCAGACGCGGCGGCCCCTGCGCTTTATGGGCATTTTAGAGCAGGGGAGCTAATAAATTTTTTTTTTTGCGACGGTAAAAGCCCCGCTGAGGATGGCGGGGGGGGTTGGGGGGAGCAGCGGGCACCCTCCGGCCCGCCCCCCGGAGCTGGATGGGGGGGGGGATTAAAATCGCTGTACAAGGGGGAGGCGCGGCGCTGCGCCCCGTCTGCATCCCGGTAGCGGCGGCGCAGAGGGAACGGTGCCCCCCCCCCCCGCCCCTCACACCCCCCCCCTCCCCGCGCCGTCGGTGGCTCCTCCTCCTCCCGGTGCCCAATTTGCCGCCCCGGCCCCGGGTCTTTAAGGCTGCGGCACCGGGGTCCGCGGGGTTTTGGGGGGGGGCGGGGGGGGGGGAAGCGGCGGCGGGCGCGGAGCTGCCCAGCCCCGCCGATCGCTCCCCGCCGCCGCCGCCGGGCCCCCGCCGAGGGGGCGGGCTGCGCCCGCGGGGTTTAAGTGCGGCCGCGGCTTGATGCGCGGGCGGGACGGCGGCGGCGAGAAGGGGGGGGGCACCGGCGGCGGGATGAGGCGGGCGCGGTGCTTGAAGACGGTGCGGGAGCGGGGGACGCGCCATGACCTCGGCGCGGGAGGCGGCCGGTTCCCCCCGCTGCTCCCCGCGGCGGCGGCGGCCGGCGGAGCGCCCTGGACCAGCTCCCGCCGCCCGCCAACTCCAACAAACCGCTGACCCCCTTCGGCATCGAGGACATCCTGGGGCGGCCCCGCGGAGGGAGCCCCCCCGGGCCCGGCCCCGCCGCGCCCCCCGCCCGGCTCCCCGAGAAAGCGGCGGGGCCCCGCGGCGGCGGCTGCGCCCCGTCCTCGCCGCTCTGCGCGCTGGAGGAACTCGCCAGCAAAACCTTCCAGGGGCTGGAGCTGGGCGTGCTGCAGGCGGCAGAAGGTACCGGGGCGGGGGGGGCTCCGCCGGGACCGGCGGGGGGACGCGACGGGGAGCGGGCAGGTGCCGGAGCCGGGTCGGGGCCGGGGGGCTCCGCCGGGAGCTCAGGGGGGGGGGACGGGACGGGGAGCGGGCAGGTGCCGGAGCCGGGGCGGGGGGGGGCCCCGCCGGGGCCGGGGGTCTGTCCTCGCGGGTCCCCGGTAAGTTTCCTTCGCGTCCCGGAGCCGAGGGACCCCGCGGCCACGGCCGGGAAGGGGCCGGTGCTCGCCCAGGGACGCGGCGGCCCGGCCGGGGCGGCCCCGGTACCGCAGCGGCGGCCGCGGGCCGGGGAGAGGGAGAGGCCTGGGGCCGGGCACCGGGAGACGGAGCGAGGCCCCGGTGAGCCGCGACCGGGACCGAGACGCTGGTGCGGGCAGCCCGGGACTGCGGGAGGAACGGCCGGGCCGGGGCCGGAGGCTTTACCGGAGCCGCGGTCCCGAGCGGCGGATCGGCCCCGCCGAGCCGTGACCGTGACCGTGACCGAGCGCAGGGGCAGAGCGGCGGCGGATCGGGCCCGTCGGCAACGAAAACCCGTTACCGGTCCCGGCGGGGACGGAGGCTCCGGGCGGGCCCCGGCCTCCCGCAGAAAAACCCCGTTACCAGCAGGGCCGGGGAACCGCCGCCGGTCCCGGCGGGGTCGGGCGGCCGCTCCCCGCTCACGGGCGTTGCCGGCCCGGCCGGCGGCGGCTCCCCCGGGGCACCGGGCCCGGCAGACCCGGCGAGTCTCGGTCCCCGCGGGAACGAACCGGCCCCGCCGGTCCGCGGCTCGTCTCCACCGGGGAAACCCCCCGTGAGAGCGGGAGGACGGCCGACGGACCGAGCGGCAACCGGACCCCGCCGTCCGCCCGGACAAAAATCCTCCACCGGGCGGACAGACGGACACCGGCGGGCGGAGCGCGGCGCTCGCCGATAACGAAAGAACCTTTACGGGGACGGACAGACGGACACGGACAGACCGAGCGGGGCTCTCGCGATTAACGAAAAAATCCCTTACACGAACGGACACACGGACAGACAGAGCGCGGCGCCCGCCGTTAACGAAAAAAAAAACCAACCCTCACCGGGACGGACAGACGAACGCGGACAGACAGAGCGGGGCTCCGTGATTAACGGAAAAAAACCCAAACAACCCTTATCGGGACGGACAGACGGACAGAGACGGCAGAGTGCGTTCCTGTAATTAACGAAGATAAAAATAAATCCCTTCCCGGGCGGACAACGGACACGGATGGGCACAGCGCGGCTCCCGCCGTTAACGAAAAATCCCTTGTCCTGCCGGACAGACGGACACGGGCAGAGAGCGCCGGGCTCCCGTGATTAACCGAAAGATCCCGTTACCCGCCGGACAGTCGGACAGGGACGGGCAGAGCGCAGCTCCCGCGGTTAACGAAAAACCCCGTTGCCCGGCCGGACAGACTGACACCGGCAGAGCGAGCTCCTGTAATTAACGAAAAAAAATTCCCCTCCCCGGCCGAGCAGGGACCGGCCGAGCGGCGCCCCGGTAATTAACGAACCCCCGTTACCGGGCGGACACACGGACACGGACGGACAGAGCGGGGCTCCCATGATTAACGAAATAAAATCCAGCTTTACCCGGACGGACAGACGGGCACGGCCGGGCGGATCGGCGCTCCTGGCATTAACGAAAAAAAGCCGTTGCCCGGACGGACAGACGGACAGAAAAGGGACAGCTCGGGCTCCCGGAATTAAGGTAAAAAAACCCGTTACCGGGACGGAGACACGGAGGAGCGGGGCTGCGGTAATTAACGAAAAAAAGCCGTTTGCCGGCCGGACAGACGGACGCGGCCGGGCGGAAGCGCGGCTCCCGCCATAAACGAAAAATCCCCTTACCCGGCCGGACAGACGGACAGAAACGGGACAGATCGGGGCTCCCGGAACGGAGGTAAAACGCCGTTACCCGGCCGGACAGACGGACAGGCCGGGCCGAGCGGGGGCTCGTAATTAACGAAACCCGCGATCCCGTCCCGGCCGGGCTGGGCCCGCGGAAATGCACCGGGACCGACGGACAGAAAGGGACAGACCGAGGTTCCCGTGGGTGAGGTAAAACGCCGTTACCCAGACGGACGGACGGACACGACCGGGCAGAGCGGGGCTGCCGTGATAAACGCAAAAAAAAGGGGAAAAAAAAAAAAAATCGTCTTTGCCCCGACAGACAGAAACGGGAGCGGCCGGGGTTCTGTTAACCCGGACGGACCCACGGACCCCACATCCCGGGGCTCCGGTAACGAACGACCGAGGCCGCTGCACGGACGGACCCGCTCGCAGCCCCCGGGGTCCCGCGGAGCAGAGCCGCCGCTGCGGGGCCGTTACCAGAGCGTTACCGGGGCCGTTACCGGAGCCGCCGGTGGACGCGCTCCGCGTCTCACCGGGGGTTTCTCTTCTCCGCCGGAGCGCGGCCGGATCGGGGCCTCGGGGCTCCGTGCCGGGAGCGGCGGCGGCGACCGGGCCCGGCGGGACCCGCGGACCGACCGCTCTCGGTGCTGCCGGCCCGGCCCCGCCGCCCGGGACTCCCGGGGCTGCGCTCCCGCCTCCCGGTGCGGCGGGCCGGGCCGGGGTCACCGACCGAGCCGGCGCTGGGGAAGAGCCGGACCGGAGCCCCGGGGCCGCCGGCGGGACACGGCGGGGCTCGGCCCCGGCGGGCCGGCTCCGCGCTCCCGGTACCGGGGACCCGGCCGCGTCCCCGGGCAGGGCCGGGGCTCGGTTGGTTTGCAGGGCTGAGCCGGGGGCGGCTCGGTTCGGCTCGGTTCGGCTCGGTTTAACTGGTTTAACTGGGTTTAAACGCAGCTCGGCGCGGCCCGGCTGGGTCGGTTTAACCGGGTTCGCTGTTTCCCGGTTGGGACGGGATCGGCGCTGAGCGGCGGCGGGTGCGGGTGCCGGTGCCGATGTGCCGGTGCCGATGCGCCGGTGCCGCCGGTGTGCCGGTGCCGCCGCCCTGAGCCCGCTGTCCCCGCAGGTCGGGACCCGCCGGGGCCGCTGGGGCCGCGCCCGCCCTGCAAGAAGCGGCGCAAGTCGCGGACGGCGTTCAGCGCGCGGCAGCTGCAGGAGCTGGAGCGCGGTTCCTGCGGCAGCGGTACCTGTCCCCGGTGGACCGGGACCAGCTGGCGGCGGCGCTGGCGCTCAGCACCGCGCAGGTCATCACCTGGTTCCAGAACCGCCGCGCCAAGCTCAAGCGGGACCTGGAGGAGCTCCGCGCCGACGTGGCCTCGCTGCAGGCGCTGCCCCCCGCCGCCCTGCGGCAGCTCGCGGCGCTGCCCGACCCCCGCGCCCCCCCGCGCCCGGCCCCGCGCCGCCGCCCGCCGAGCCCGAGGAGGAGGAGATCGACGTGGGGGACTGAGGCGGGGGGGGCCGGGGGGTCCCGGGCCGGCACCGAGACTGACCGAGCCGCGGGCTGGACGGGGCGGCCGCGCAGCCCCCGCTCCGGGGGGGATGGTGCAATTTTCCACTTTTTTTTGGTTTTAATTCTTTCGTCTTTCCTCTTCTTTAAAAATTTTCCTTCGTCTTTTTTTGTTTTTTAAATTTTTCTTTCGTCTTTCCTTTTCAGTTTAATTTTCCTTCGTCTTTTTTTTTTTTTTTAATTTTCCTTCGTCTTTCCTTTTTTTTTATTTTTTCCTTCGTCTTTCCTTTTTAATTTTTCCTTCGTCTTTCCTTTTTTTAAAAAAATTTTCTTCGTCTTTCCTTTTTTTCCCCTTCGTCTTTGCTGTTCTTGTTTTAAATTTCTTTGGTCTTTTCTTTTTTAAATTTTCCTTCGTCTCTCCTTATTTTTTTTTAATTTTTCCTTCGCCTTTCTTTTTTCTTTTTTCCTTTAAATTTTAAAGTTTATTTCCCGCCGTGTCCACCCTGCCGCCCCAAAGCCGCGGGCACGGGGCGGGGGGGGCCCCGGCGCGGTCCGCCCGGGTGTAAATATTTGGAATAAAGGCGACACCTTATCGAGGAGCGCGGAGCCTCGGGGGGCAGACGGACCAACGGACGGAGCGGGGGGGTCACCCCGTACCCCCGGCCCTGAGCACACACCGGGGCCGGCTCCGCCGGTTCACCGGGGCGGAGGGTCCCGCCGGAGCACCAGACAACCCCCCCCGTGTCCATCCCCGTGGCCTCACCCCGCGCTCCCCCCCACCCCAAACTACCCCCCCCGAGTCCCCACCGCCCCTCGTGACGTCACGCCCCGGTGACGTCACCGCGGGGTGTGACGAGCGGGAGCGATTCGGGGTGCGGGGGGGGCAGCGAGGAGGGACCCGGGGGTCTTAGCCCCACATTCCCGCCCCCCCCTCCGGTGCCGCGGCCCAGGCGAGGCGGGGGGGCTGGGGCAGCTGCTGTGTGTGTCCCCCCCCGGGGGCTCCTGTCACCGCAGCTATGCGCGCCTCGGCTGCGCCCCCCCGCCCCCCCCGGCTCCATCTGAGCCCTCGCTGATCTAATTACGCCGGTGCGAAGTTCCGAGGGCTGAGCCGCCCCCCCGCCCCCCCCCCGGAATTTTCTCCGGTTTTAATTGCATTGTTCCGCCCCTCCCCCCGCGCCGCAGCCGGGGGGGGAAAGGGGGAAAAAAAAAAAAAGATATTTCGCTCAAAGTGCCTTTGAGCGTCCCCGGCAGGAACCGCTCCATGTGACAGGTAGGAGCGGGCGGGGGGGGCGGGCACGGCGAGGGGGGGGCTGCGGCCCCCGGGCGCAGGGACAGACACCCCGACCTGGGGGGGTTCGCGTGTCACCGCAGGCACACGCAGCCCCCCCTCCCTTCTCCCCCCCCGTTTTTCTCTCCCAATTTTCCGCCCGATTACCGCGGCCGCTCCCCCCGACCCCCTCTGCTGTTGGTATTAATTTCTTTTAAACTCGTGATTAATTACTCGCTGTCTTCCCGCGCTCCCTCGCCCTGGTGCCTATTTGCATATTAATCAAATTCTACTCGATGTCCTGCCTGTCACACCCCCCCCCACCGCGGGTGACGTTACAGCGGGGCTCTGCCCCCCCCCGCCCATCACCGCCGCCCCGGGAGGAGCCGGGGGGGGCGTAGGGGGTGTTGGGGGTCGCCGTGTCCGAGCCCCACACTGGGCCGGGCCCGATCCTGCCATCCTCCCCCCGCAGGACAGACACCACGGCTCGTTCTCAGTTTTATTAGGAACAGCAAAAATCGGGTCCAGACCCCCAAAAATCGGGTCTGAACCCCCCAAAAATACAGGCACAGACCTGGGCCGGGGGGGGGGGGGGGGGGGGGGGGAAGGCTGTCCTGGGACCCAGCCCTGCCCCCCCGACCCCCCAGCACCCCGGGTGAGGGAGTGCACCCCCAACCGGGGCTCTAGCCCCAGGGGACCCCCCCTCGGTGAGACCCACACTTGGGGGGGGGGCAGCCCACTCCCCCAAGGGTGGGGGGGGCACCCCCCACGGCACTGGGAGGGGGAGCAAAGCCCAGCCCAGGGGCAGGAGGCCCCCGCTAGGTCCCAGGCCCAAGGGGGGGGCAGAGCAGGGTGGGGGCTCCAGCTCTACTGGCAGAAGCTGAGGACACCCCCCCTCTCCAGCTACAGGAGCCCCCGGGGGGGCCACCCACCTCCCCCCAGGGCTCAGGGTGCCGCCGGGGAGAGGGGGTGGCGTGGGACGGTGTTTGAGCTGCAGCGCCAGTCTGCTCCCCTCCAGCTCGGCATCCTGGGGGGGAAAAGGGGGGGGGGGGAAAGGGGGGGGGAGAAAGGGGGGGGGAGAAAGGGGGGGGAGAAAGGGGGGGGAGAAAGGGGGGGGGAGAAAGGGGGGGGAGAAAGGGGGGGGGAGAAAATTGGAAATAAAAGAAGAAAATGGGGGGAAAGGGGGGGGGAGAAAGGGGGGGGAGAAAGGGGGGGGGAGAAAGGGGGGGGGGAGAAAGGGGGGGGGAGAAAGGGGGGATCAAATTGGAATAAAAGAAGAAAATGGGGGAAAAGGGGGGGGAAAGGGGAATGTGGGGGCAGAAAAAGGGAGCTGGCAGTGAATGCCCCACTGGGGTAGGCTGAGGGCAGGAGGGGCTGAACCCCCAACTTCCCACGGGCCCCCCCACATCCCATTCCCAGTCCCAGGGGGCTGGGGGGGCCCCAACGCGTTGCCCCCCCTGCCCCAGCTCACCTGCATGGCCGTGTAAGCCGCTTCCGCCGCTTTCTTGCGGGTGTAGTGATGAAGGCGCAGTGGCGCTCTGGCAGCACCCGGATGAAGCGGATCTCCCCAAACCTGGGGGGGTGCATTAGTACCCCCCCAGAGACACCCACACCCCCCCCCAGGCCTTCCCCCAGTCCCTCCCTCACAGGGCCCCCGCCCCAGGCCAGGAGTACTGGGGAAGGAGGGCAGGTTGGGGGGGGCTGGGGGGCACCAGGATGATGATGGGGGGTGCAGGGGGGTGCGGGGGGGGCGCGGGGGGGCTCAGCACACACTCACCGGCCGAAGCAGCTCTGCAGCACCTTCTCACTGTCCCGGGGGTGCCGTACCCCACCCACAGTGGGAAGCAGTCCCTGCCAAAACACCCGCCGGCGTCACCGGAGGCCACAGCCATGTCCCCCCCGACCCCAGCACCCTGGGCCCCCCCAGCTCTGCCCACCGGCCCCCACCTGGCAGGATGGGTGGGGGGCAGCGTCTGCTGGCTACTGGCCACAGCCGGCCCTGGCCCATCGCCTGGCTCCTGGAGCTCATA